>NW_026267462.1:230401-231538 GCF_000697945.3 Frankliniella occidentalis
AAAGGTGAAGCTTATCTCCGCTGTGGCTCTAACCCCGAAACATATGGCTGGCAGAGGGAAAAGGGTTCCGTCGACCAGATTCGAACGAGCGACTGTCTGCGTTTCGGCCTATCACATCAGGTGTCGCACGGCTGTAAAGTCATGGCCAGCGGAGCGCGAAAATTATCACCCGGCCGAGATTCGAACCAGTGACCAGGTTCATACCGGTCTTGGACGCTACCGACTTGGCCACGCCGGAACGATACAGAGCACTACTTTCAGCGGCATCTTGATCTAAGCTGTGACCGACGCCCGAAGACACTTGGCCAGCAGAGCAGGGAAAAATGACCGCGGATGGGATTCGAACTAGCGACTTCCCGCACGATCTGCCAACGATCACGCTATAACACGCTCGGCTACCAGCTTGTTCCTACAGGGCCGAGGTCTAAGCTCGGTCACGCCTAACGGGAGACAAAAAGCGACAAAGAAAAAATTTGCCCCGCCCGGGAGTTGATCATAGGGCCGACAATTTTGGTTCGGATGAAGCTGCATGCGGTCATGTCGACTGTCTGTAGCTACAACTGTTTAACTACAAAAGGGGAGTGTGGCTAGTGGCGTCGGACATCGTATGTTGCCCCATTTGTGACCACATTTTTGTGTCCATAAACAGGGACGTGTCTACTACCACTACTTGTCGACGCGACATGAGTTGTCGCTTGGACGCCTGCGAGGTAGGCCACGGCTTCTCACTAAGGCGTCTGTCGCGACAGGGACTTTGGGTTTAGGCTCCTTTTGACTCCAGGCTCATAAATCCTTTCTAAAGCTAAGAAGTGACGCCGTGTCAATCTAGGCGTGGGTCGATGAGATTATCGCTGAAAACGCTTGGAGGGTAGGCAATGCTTTCCTGAATCGGGCCCCCGCGGCCCCCTGTCCCTCCGAGGCGAGAGCTTCGGAGAGGCATTGATATCCTTCGTTTTCGCTTTAGTTCTTAGCGCAGTTTACTTCTGGTTGATATTCTAGCATAGGCGGAAGTAATGAATTCGTCTATAGACGGTTCAGTTTAAGCTGACTCGGGCACTGTCGGCTGTAGCTACAATCGTGTAGCTACAAACAGGGACGTCTGGCCGCCGGCATTGTAGCCACAATTTTGTGGCACAA
>NW_026267462.1:231588-232837 GCF_000697945.3 Frankliniella occidentalis
GAACCGAACCAACGACCCCCGGGGGGACGGAGCCAGCTAGAGCGCGATACCACTACACTACCTAGGCGGCGAGAGATAACGGCGTCTGGATCATATTTGAGCTGCCTTCGCCCGGCCGTTGATCAGTTGCAAACGGAAAGTGGAAAACGAATTCCTGTTGGGTCTCGAACCTCTGACCTTCGGTTCTCCGAGCTGGCCCTTTACCAACTCAGCTACGGCGCCACGTTACTGTTGATCGCTGCGAGAGTCTTGTTTCTGCGTTCGCCCCTTAGCAATAGAGAGCGGAGGAGCGAGAAAAGTCGTGGACCGCGCGCTTCGGGTGGGAGTCGTTCCCACACCGAAGCGATCAGTCGCAGACGCCTTAACCCACGCGGCCACTGGCTGCTGGTGGTGAGCTAGAGTTCGCTTCTGCGTATATGTCTCTCCAGGCCACCTGGGGCCACCTCGGGAAAAATAAACCACGGGGAGGATTCGAACCCACGACCAGGCCACCTATGAACTGAAACTCTACCAACTGAGCCACGCAGGCGTCATGGAAATGATGCAGCGCGGACAAGCTTTTCTGCACTGCCGATCACGCCTGAAAACACTTTGCCAGCAGGGCGGAAAAAGTGTTCTCCGGAGGGGATCTGAACCCGCGAACATACACTCGCCGACTGGGCACTTTATCTAGGTAGCCACGAAGGGTACACGTTAAGTCGTGCTTCAGGGGTCGAGCCAATCTACGATGTCTGTGGCTGCCACATAGCTGTGGCCATAAAAATGGGGAAAGTGTTATTCCGATAGTATTCGAACCAGCGACTAGCCACATGCCGGGCCGGCTTGCTACCGATGTATCCACAGAGGAGCGGCTGTGATGTACGTTCCGGCGACATTCCGATTTCAGCTGTCGCTGACGCCCAAAGACATGACCAGCGGAGGGGGGAAAAAAGTTCCACGGACGGGATTCGATCCCGAGACCGAGGGTGACCGGGCAGTGCCCCGGCACGCTCGCCACTCGGCTGTCGGCTCCACATGGCGTAGCAGAGTTCAGAACTCGGTGCTGCTCTACGCGTGTTGATCTGCCGTATTGCACGCGTTCAGGTCGGGTCAAGTCCACCTCCTCGACGCGCTGCAGCCCGGGTCGAAATCCTGGCCAGAAACACGGGAAAAGGCCAAGAAATGGAGCGCGCTTCGCGCGCCTTGAATCTTGAATCTTGAAACCTAACCTAACCTCCGCGCGCCCGCGGGGCTCCATCACGCTATTTTC
>NW_026267463.1:0-7605 GCF_000697945.3 Frankliniella occidentalis
CTTCTCAATACTCGCCGCCATATCAAGATTGTCATCACCGCCTTTGCCTTACTCTTCGAACACAACCCGCACCTAAAATTATGACATCATAGTGGCTATAGTCCTTCCAATATTGAAACCTGGAAAACCAGCAGAAGAAGCTAAATCTTACGGGCCAATAGCGCTGACCTCCTGCATATTTAAATCCTTCCAAAAAGTGACTCTCCAAAGGATACAATGGTGGGCTGAAGCACATAATAAATTGGACAGCTATCAATTTGGTTTCAGAAAAATGAGGAGTACCACCGACAGTCTGGCCCTCCTAACAACAAACATTCACCTAGCTTTTAGGAAAAAAGAATTTGCAGTTTCGCTCTTTGCAGATATCTCGGGAGCTTACCCAAATGTCAACCCTCAGTTACTGTGTGAGTCCCTCACTCAGAAGGGGCTACCTGCATTCGTGATCGAAAATATCAGATCTTCACTAATGAGAAGAAAATTGAAAGCAACATATGGAGGAATATTAACAGATTTTAGATACACGAGCAAGGGCCTAAACCAGGGTGATATTTGGTCCCCATTTTTGTACATTCTGTTTACATCAGACCTAAGGGAAGTTGTTACAGAGGACGAAGTGCTTATGCTACAGTATGCAGATGACATCAGCCTAACAGTTCGCCACTCATCTCTAAGGGAAGCTATCTACAAACTCCAAGATGCAGCAAGGAACCTGGAGGAAAAGATATCACAAAATGGAGCTACATTAGAGCCAACAAAATCTCAAATGGTGATTTTTACTAGAAAAACCAAAATTCCTGAGCCTCAGCACATATTACTAAGGGGAGGGGAAGTCCCCATAAAAAAAGAAGCAAAATTCCTAGGAATAACAATGGATCCAGCGCTAAATTGGAAAACTCATGTAGCTAACACCCAAGCAAAGTGCAGAAATCGTTTAAAATTTATACGCTCACTGACAGGACATTGGTGGGGAGCCCACCCAATGACACTGAAACGCACCTACACCTCCTTAATTCGACCAATGTTGGACTATGGAATAGAGATCTACGACCCTCATTCCCAAGAGATGTGGGCGAAACTTGAGAGCATACAAATGGAAGCAGCAAGAATTATAACAGGAGCAATGAAGTCCACTCCGAGACATGCTCTACTGGCAGAAACAGGAGAAATGCCCATTCAACTTCGACAGCGCTATCATATCCAGAAAAGCCTCCTGAAATGGCAGAGTATCTCCACCGAGGGGGAAACGACTGTTAAACTTTGTGTCAGCCGGATTACAGATTACCCGGATTACCTCCGGAGTGTCCTCCGGATTACGTTGCTTTTTCTCTAGGATTATCCCGGATTACCGCAAAATTTTTCCGGATTACCTCAAATTACCGGATTACCACGGATTTTTTAGAATTTCCTCGGATTACCCCTGCCGGATTACCTTTCGGCTGTCAGCTGGATTACCTTAGTCGTTTCCCCCTCGATCTCCACAAACCGTATAATCCCATTAATAGATGAAGGAAATAATATTAGAACTCAAACCAAATACAGACATCCATTGTTCAGAGGCCTCCAAGATATATTAGTCCCTAAAGATGAAATTTTTTCTTCTGAAATCCCCCTATGCTATTATGTAGATTATGATGCAAGGGACCTCACCATCAGACTATCAGCGGATTTTCCTCCTGAAAACACCATAACAGCAGAAGAATTAGAGCCGATTGAAATTTATAACAAACTACGTCAAGATCATTGGAAAAACTTTTATGTGCTGGCTACTGATGGCTCTCGTCAAGCAAATGAAACTCCTTCGGTGGGCTCTGCTATGGTAGATGTAAACAGAAGTCCGGAAAAGGCCATCATAAATAAACTCCATAGTTTAGCTTCAGTGTACGACGCAGAAATTAGGATGCTACAGCTTGCAGTAAATTATCTACCTGAAATAGAAAACGAGAGAAAGATATTAATCCTTACAGATAGTAAAAGCTTAGTAGCAGCCCTACATAGAAGAGATATCTCACCATATGAACCTCCTGAACTCACCAAGTTAAGAGAAAGCATCAGCAACATACCAAAGCATAAAGATATCTGGATAGCCTGGGTCCCTGCACATAAAAGCATCCTGCCCAATGAGCATGCCGATGTGGCTGCAAAATTAGCAGCTACAATGGGACTTCCTCATAAAATGCAGCAGAGATACCAAAACTTCCTTCCTGAGGTCAGGACGCACTTCTACAATGAATGGCAACAGCTCAGATGTACTGCAGCAAACCACCCAATAAAACCGATGGGAAGATTCAATCTTTCATTAGACCGAGAACTTACGTCCCGTACATGGATTAGCCTCGCAGATGAGTGTCCTCGTATTTTTCTGTCACCCCTTATGAGGGTTAGAATGGGCCATACTCATGCGCCAGCATCCCTTCATAGATTTGGGATAATAGACTGCCCTTTCTGCGACAGGTGCGGAGAAGAGGCTACAAAAGAACATCTCATCAACTCTTGTCAATTCATCGACCGCCTCCATTTTTTCGAACATCTACAAGAAAATGCAGTACCAGAGCCTCACACTTTTCCATCACTTCTCAAAACTCGCCGCCATATCAAGATTGTCATCACCGCCTTTGCCTTACTCTTCGAACACAACCCGCACCTAAAATTATGACATCATAGTAGAACATTAGAACATCGCCTGGCCCACTGCTCACAGCAAGAAGCCAAAAAAGAAGACCCCCCCCCCCCTATTCCGCTGCAAGCGAACCGGAACCTAAAATAGAGGACAAGCATGACTGCCCGATCTGTTTCCTCCAGAGCGTCGGTCAGCCAATGAGCGCGCAGAGGGAAGCAGATCGAGTAGTCGTGCTTTTCTTCTTTGGGTTCCGGTTTGCTTGCAGAGGGAAACCCTGAGATACCTTAGACTAAAAGGCACGCAAGTTAATCCGTCCTTTTCGAAAAGGGGGGGGGGGACGTTTTCTCCTTCTGGTAGAGACAGTCTTGAAGGGACTGTATAAAAAATAATCTTTTGGAAATCTTGCAATCTAGGTGTTTGCATTAGAAGGAATTGCAGGCTTGCGAATGCTGCAATGCTATAAAATCCTTTGCAATTCGTAGCTAATCCGTGCAAGCATTTTGCAGTGAGGAGTTGCACAAACGCCGAGTTTGAACACCCGCAAGTGTGCCACTAGGTTCCTAATGGAAAAGGACAACTTTTCACCCTTTTTAAATGTGTCCTTGTGCAAATCTTGTGCAAAAATTAAACAGTGCAGACAAAACAGCATCCGTGCATATGCTTGAGCGTGACAACCCGGAGCGTATGGTCATGGGGACCAGAAGGTTGGTTTCAGTGATCAGGCTATCGATTAGAACAAAAAATGGAACAAGCTGGGCAGCTGTTACAACCAACAGGCCCGTCACAAGCAACCAAGTTGCACTTCTGGTTGCTACGGTAAACCCTTTTTTCCGTGCAGTTGTACCTCCGTCTAGACAAATTTGTAACTCGTAAGAAAAGGACACATCTAACTCAAGTTCAAACATTGTCCTTCCCCATTTTGAGAAAGCGAAGTTGAAGACTTCTCTAAAAAAAAAATTCACACTTACAGGTGTTCAGCAGTTGCACACTTGGTTCGTCAGTGTGAACGGGCTCTGCTGGGCCACGATGGAGCCGAATGCAGCAAACAAACACAACCCACTCTGATGCGCTACCACAGGTCATGGAGAAGAGAGTAAGAGAGAGAGAGAGAGAGAGAGAGAGAGAGAGAGAGAGAGAGTCAACAGTTGATATCAGATCTATTTCAAGTTTAGCAGGCTGCACGTTCGTGTCGAGTATGCGCTGTGCGCGGCGGCGCGGGAGCTGAGCAGGGATAAGATTGAGCTTGCCGTTGTGGAAACATAAACCCTGCGACAGGTGCTTCGCCCCCGGGGGCAGGATGTGCGGTGTGGGAGAGGGGGCCCGCTCCCCGCAGGTGTGGCGACCCAGCTGGGTGTGCCGGGGTGGCGCGGGGCGCCAAAGTGCCCAAGGCAAGACTTATTTGGGGGATGAGGCGCAGGGTGGGAGCCCGCAGATGATACAGCCGTGTTTCTGTGTGAAGCAGTCCAAAGGGGTGTGTCGCGTCATATAGCGCGGAAACAGTAGCAAACTTCCGAACGGTTTGAATGCGGCGTTCGTTAGTCAGAGAATAAGTTAGATTCGAGTTAAAGAGAAGTGTGATCAGCAACTCCAGCACGCCTCGGTCGCTCGGAGCAGGTCTTTAGGGGGCCTAATGGATTGCTGCAAATGGCTCACTGTCCCCCACCCCTTCCCCGCTCGAGCACCTCACCTGAGCGCTAATGACATTTTCGTTGTTTCTTCTTTTCTTTATACCTTTTTCGTCTTATTTAAGAGAAGAAGAGCAGAAGACTGGGGCACTTTTGGTGATTTATGAGTTGGTCACTCCTGACCTGGCCCAGCAGTGACTTCGGGGTGCAATGGTGTCAGGCCAGCAGGCACGCGTCCAAGGGGACACGGTTAGACAAAGTGAGAACGACGACTCACGCAGCCCTGCCTGCCTCCACCTGTATTGCGGCAGGGATCTACAATACAGGCAAACAGCTACCTGCTGTCACCAGTACAGAGAACAGTGCCCTAATATTTTGACATATTTCTCGTAGAAGCACTCTCGACACAACATGATTCCTTTGAGACCACAGCAGGACAACGAGACTTCCGAATATTTGTACCTGACCAACAGGACTAACGGGTCTACAAATCATGAACTGTAACTTTACTGTTGCGTTGTTGGGAATTTTAAAGAAAAAAATAGCAAAATTTCCTCACTTGTATAGGAAAATTTCTTCCTAAGCACTTTTAGGCATTTTGCTACAAAAGTGTGGGATTTTTCACATACGTATCGGTTTTTCCCTATACACTATTTCGTGTATAGGAAAAATCCTACACATGTGTAGGAAATTTCGCGTCCCACACGCGTATGGGGTTTTTCCTACACACTTGTATGGCGAAAATCCGAACATTTTTTACAGTGTATCAGTCCATTTGTGGCGCGTATTTTAGGGGGTTTTCTTTACAATGGGAAACAATTCAGGCGTCTCAAAGGACGCCCAAGCGCCTGAGGACCGATTTAAAAGAGTGAAAATAAAGGTCTCTTCTTGCTCTTTCGTTTGCAATAATAGAAAATGTCTCTAGCGCACTCCTTCTTTGAGTAAAAAATAAGGAATGGAAAAAAACGCCCAAAAATAGGCTAAAGTGTAAAAAAATTTGTGTTTGCGTGAGAAAAAAATAATTTTTATGGCCGGGGCCACCGCCCGTGATGATGCCATCGCCTTGATTTTTGTCTAAGCTTTTGTTTAATGTTTATGAAAAAAGAAAGCGAAGCGGCTAGAAGTGGCGCTCCAAGACGCCGACAAGGTGGTGTAAATAGGGACAGAGTGGGGAGGGGGGAGATGGAGAGCAGGGGCGATCCACTGAGCAGCGCGAAATGCCTGCGCTAATGGCGCCCCCGGGGGTGGAGTGCCGACTCGAGCCACCACCCCGCGCCACAGGAGAGCACCGGGAACTTGCGGATTGGCACTGCAATTAGCAAGGGATAGTGTATCAACAGGGTCGGCCAGACCTACATCGGATGGCGGCCAACAAGCGCTTGTGCTTGAACACCCTCCGCGCACGCCACCTGCCACCTTATTTGGAACGCACCCAACGCCTCACTGACTGTCAAAAGGGCGAAAGCTGGGCAGAAGCAGCAACCATAACAAAAAACAAAACGGCTGTATTTTTCTCGTGAACTTATTGCAAAGCATCACTTCGACTGTCGACTTAACGAAAGCGATGCCGCCGGTGTGTGCTGATCGTGTCCAAGTCCAAGTTCGCCGGACGCCGCGTTGCTTATGTAAAAGCATACATATCTCGTCTCGTTCTCTTTTCAAAAGGCAATATCTCTGTTTACCGATGACGGTCGGACACCACCGCAGCTACTGCAGTTGACTGCATCACTCTTAAGGGCCAAGGGGTGGCCATAGTCCACACTGAACTGCTGCTACACATCATAAAACGCCTTGTTCCCTGCCAAATATGTGTCATACATATCCCCACCTCGTCATTCGATTCCAAGTCGATACGCAGTGCTTGTAATTTTACCATTCCAAATAGTTGGCTGAGCGATTAGCAAAACCTATTACTACAGTGATCAAAAAGTTTCGCACCTGCCTGTCTGTTATCACGATGACTCGATAACGGATTGAGCTAGTAAGATCGTGAGATATCGCAAAGCCTGTTAAGAAAGAGGTTGTCTGGCGTACATCTACCTTGTAACTTTGTATCGTAAAAAAAGAAGAACTGTATTGATTTTGAGCCCTCTGGCTCAAAAATTGACGGGTCGAAACGGCGTGACTCTGGAAAGGGGGCACTGTTTATACCATTTACAAATCCAAAGGCCTGATTTAGATTTCGTCCAAACTCATTGGTTACAAGAAAAACAATGCTGCAAGGATTTTGTTCAAATGTTAACGATACCGTGCAAATGTCTTGTATTCATTTTCTATTTAGTATGTGAACTTTAATCAATAAATCGAAACAATACATTGAGGGTATGCATTAGCTGGGCGATAGCAAACCCTCCAGTGATGGTCAAAAAGTTTCGTGTTTGTCTGTCTGTTTGTTTGTCTGTCTGTATGTCTGTACGCACGATAACTCGAAAACGGTTTGAGCTAGAAGACTCTAATTTTTATTGTAACTTTTTATCATAAAAAGGAAGAACTGTATTGATTTTGCGCCCTCTGGCTCAAAAATTGACGTGTCAAAAAATTCAAAAACAAAAAGCTCAAAATATTTCTTTCAAAAAATGTTTTCTTACATCTCTCTTAGTGGTAATCCGTCAAAGTAGAACCCTTCGAACCAAAATTTTGTCCGTTTGACTCTATCTCTAACTGTTCGGGCGAGAGAGGGCGTTTTCCACATGAAAATCACCCCAAAACATTTATATGTTTTTTCTCAGATATTTTATGGTCTCCGGTGAACTCGTCAAAATAAAACTCCAAGGAGCAAAATTTGTGACATTTGGGGCCGAAGTCCTATTTACGACTGTGCCTTTTGCCTGATAAGGGTGTCAGCCCCGCAGGCCTAGGTAGATGTATGCCAGGTGCGTCGCAGCGTAACAATGTTTCGTGAGATATCGCGCGAAGCCTGTTATGCGAGACGTGGTCCGGCGTACATCTACCTAGTTTATTTTAACTCTCTGGAATGGTAAAGAGAAGAGTAAATTAAAAATGCAAATTAATTTCTACGAAAACTGATATTTTCAAAGTACTTACTTTCTCCGCTGCAATGAAACGCATTTAAGCAACATTACGGGGGTTGTATCGGCATTCTGTTCCCCCCTCTCTCCTGCTCCTCTTCCGCCTTTTTCTTTCCCGCCTGCTCTACCATGAGCTTCTTCTTCTTCACCCCTTTCCCCCTTTTTTTCTTTACTATCCAAGTGCTATTTGTCTTCTGCAAAATTCAGAAGTCCATTGCATGATTAATTCTTGCAGTTTAAAAACAAAGTCTGTAAATAGGGTATTTCGGGTAAGCGGAGCGGCGGAAACGGAACCGGCCAGTTCACCGCTGGTTGCATCTCTGCTGCTGATGCG
>NW_026267463.1:7655-10223 GCF_000697945.3 Frankliniella occidentalis
CACCCCACTCCATCCCGCACCCCGCGTTGCAGCGCCCCTTCCCCTCCTCAGCCCTTGCCGTTTCGCAGCCGCACTCGGGGGAGCGGTCGCCTGACAAGGAGAGCCGTTCCGTTCCGGGTCGGACGGGGTCTGGGAGCGGGCACTCTAGGGTCGGCTGGGGTCGCGGCGGGTACACTGACCGTCTGAACTGCCCGCCGCAGCGCCCTGTCCACTCCTTTCCGCCACCTCCGTTTCGCTCAGGAAAGAGAAGGACGAGTAGGAGGAGGTGGAGGGTAAGGAAGGAAAAAGAAAGGATGCTGTCGTAAATCAGGGTTTAGGAGGACGCAGAATCACCCACAGAAATATGTGGGAAAGTGCAGCGAACGCGCGGTGGCGATGCCGGGGGATAAGGAGCAAAGACCAGGCTTGGGAGATTGGGGAGAGGGAGGGGAAGACAGGCGAGAAGGGCAGGGCAAGAGGGGAGCAGGGAGGCTGACGGAAAGGGGGGTCAGAATCGCAAGTCGAACCGACCGCGCGAGCTCCAGGCCCAGCGGGCTACAGTCGGATGTGCCGAAGAGTTTGCTGGATTCCATATGAGACAGACCAAGAAGGGGTTTCCGGAGAGCAGTGCGCAGGGGGTTGGGGTGGGCAGGGAAGGGGTATAGAGCGGATCAGAGAAAGAGAGGGTGGAAGAGGAGGCGGGGATCGACAGAAAAGAGAGAGAGAAAGAGGGAGAGAGAGAGAGAGAGAGATAGATAGATAGAGAGAGAGAGAGAGAGAGAGGGAGAGAGAGAGAGAGAGAGAGAGAGAGAGAGAGAGCTGCTGCTGCTGGCCGTGCTCTGCAGTGCTCCGCAGTGCTCTGCTCGCCGCCGCGGGCGCGTTGCCGATTGTTTCGGAACGTCTTTGATTGGTCGTGCGGCCCGGAGTGGGGAGATGGAGAGCGCACCAGCGTTATGGAAAATACCGCGCCGAGTGTCGCATATCGTTCTTTGCAAAAGAGATGGAAGATGTGTCGCGTGGCGAGGCATGGCGAGCCTGAGGGCAGTATCTGGGGACGGTGGCGCAAGAGGGTACTGCTACCTACCTTTAAGGCGTACCTACCTTCCTACCTTTTCGGCCAATTTTGGAGGCGCAACATTGGGGTTGCCTACTTGTAGAGGCCTATTTTTTTATGCGATAAAACGCCAACTTATTCAGTCTTGCACCACCGGTAAGCAAACCCATCACGTAGACTCGAGCGCCCGCAGACCTTCGACGCCACCAGCGCTGACCGGCGCTGCGCGTCAGGCACGTCTTCGTTAGAAGCACCACGGTCTATGATGCAGGGGCAATGTTTTAAAAAACCCAGCCGTAACGATCAATGTCAGGACTAGAAGCAAACGTAAGTTATTCTGTTGTCTTCAAAGTGCGTCTGAAGGTTCGCGGCAACGTATATTTATTTAATTTTGAGGAAAACCAGACACGAGCGCCAATGTATTAAGAATGTTCCTGATAATACTCAAAAATCTCTCTCCAATGGTATACTTGAGCGACTCGAGGCCGAAGAGTCACTACTCATGTATACAATTACCGAAATGTAACACACCAACACCAACCTACTTTTACGTCATGTATCCCTCATACACACTTGTGAATGTGTCCTCCTTTGTAAACCCTTTGCGAGCCGTATTTTGTCGCATGGGTATTTCAACTTGCAAAAAAGTCAAACACTTTTATTTTTTACAGAGCGAAAGGGCAGGCGGAGATGGTGCGAGATGTCGGAGGAAGAAGGCGGGGGTGGGGAGTTGATTTCCCTCCGAGGGTCATGGTGGGGGAAACATGCATCGTCGCGAAGAGAGCGAGATACCCCCACTCCCCTCCCACTCCGTTCGAGCCACCAGCTCTACCATCAATTTTCCATTCCTCCCTCCCATGGCCTGCTTCACGCCCCATCCCAAAGCTACACAGAGGCGATGAGGCCGCTACCTCTGGCCCGTCACGAATAAAAGGGCATTCCTCGCAGGCACGCGCCCGCCACGCCCACCTGCTCGCGACCCTCACCTGCTCCTCACTTCTCCTAAAATTGAATCAGAAATGAGAGAGAACGGCTGAAAACTCACTGCTTTCGAACTTTATGCCCCTTGGGAACCTCTTGGTGGCAGGAGACGCACCGTCGCATTTTACATACCCGAGAACATCAAACTGAGGAAAGACAACGTTTGGACGAACTCCGGCGGACTCCACTTATTTTTCCGATCATGTTTCTAAAAATCAACCCATGGTAATAAGCAGTGGCCCCTGTAATTATTTGGTCACTCACCAAAAATATCGAAGCCCTTCAGTAAGATACATTAGCAAGCAAAGGAGCCAAAGTAAATGTATGCTAAGGCACGCAAAACACCAAGTCAATACAAGAACTTTACACAAGCCTGCACCATCTGCTACTTGAGTCACACCCCTTCTACTCGATCGAAAAAAACACGATGTGTATCGCCATGCGAGAAAAGCCGAAACGAAGGCAGGGTGCCATAAGGCATGAACGAAAATTAGGTATTTGAGCGCAGGCACTGGCGGGAAGACGGGGAGCCTCTTTATGGGGAGGGGGAGGGG
>NW_026267463.1:21918-24907 GCF_000697945.3 Frankliniella occidentalis
GAGTCTACTGCGCATGCGCAGTTCGCAGGCTGAGACGGATCCAGCAGCCGCTCGGCCGTTCCGTTTCCGCTGGTTCGCTTACCCGAAATACCCTATTCTTTAAATGTGAAAGGAAAAACATTATTGCATTTCGTTTCAATATCAAATGACAGACAACAATGTATTAAGCACTAACAGCAACTATAATGATGAAATGCAAGGCGGGCCAGCAACTGACCATTATTCTTTTCATTGGAGAAGATAGTTATGAAATATGCTGGTGCTAGTCAGACACAAGAGATCGTTCTCACAGAAAACCTGGACATACTGGTTGGCTGTGGCAACAAGCTCTTTCCTCTAACTACTAATTCTTAGGTGCCAGGTGCCACTGTAAATTTCTTGACTTTCGCAAAATCATCCCATAGATTATCTCTCAAGCAGGCCATGCTACATTTACCATACAAGATGAGAGCAGGCACTTTAAATTTGCGGAGTCGGGGGAGGGTTGGGCGGACGGGGAGCTGAAGACAGCACTGAACACTCGCGCTGTTGAGTTCCCTGCGGCTGTTGCATTTCCTGCAAGAAGGCATTTGGGCTATCCCAACCGGAACTGGAGGGTTTGGAATTTTTCCGCGCAAGAATCATTGGCAGCACAAAGGGATCATCCATAAAGTACGTCCGCTGTTTTTCGCCCCGAAAACACCCCCCTACCCCCCTGTCCGCCGCTGTCCGTTTTCGAAGACCCCCCCCCCTTTTGGACGTCCATTTGTACCCCAAATTCACAGCATCCGTTTCTTTCATGTGATGACAAACAATATGTTTTTGAAGGGAGAATCATAGTATCGTGGGTCTACTGGCACAATAGGAGAAAACAATTTCAAGAAAATCTAAAAACAGCACAATTTTCGCCTACTTTTGCCTAAATTGCTCGGTTTTCGTACAGTTCAAATCGGACGTCCGGGCTACCTTTTCCCCCCCCCCCCCCCTCTCGTCCATCACCGTCCGTTTTCGGTGACCCCCTACCCCCCTACGACACCGGACGTACTTTATGGATGGCCCCAAAGGTGGCCCTATTTCATATGGAAAACATGCCCAGCAATTTGACCGCGGCGCGAAATGAGCTATAAAGTTATTAACTGAATATAGTTTGGCTCACATCTGATGCTGTTTTCTGTTCAAGATTACTCGCTCGTTTCAAGGGGACGATCTAAAGTAGGTGACGTACACGCATTAAAGTGTGCTTGCAGCAAGCAATCCTTTATTCCCCAGAGAGAGCGCCCTGCACAGGCTGTTGATTCTGTTCTGAGCGGTGGTGGGGTGCTGCTGGGCGTGGCGGGCCGGGAGCGGCAGGTGGTGAGATCGGCAGGAGCCCGGAGCGTTTAGCAGCCCGCCTGCAGGCGGCTGTCGTTGGCGCGTCGAGCAGCGCCGCACGCCTCGCCCCGCTACCGTATCCAGTCCATCCCACGACGCCAAGTTTCCCCATCTTCGCCGGTTCCTTCCTGGGCCAACTTTGCCCATAATTTGTAGAGCCGGGCCGACTCTCCACCGCCCTGGCCGACCCTGGCCCCCACGGCCTGTCCTGTATAAAGGCTCCCCGCCTCCCACCACTGGAGTGGCCCGTCGTCAGTGTCCGGCCCCGTGGCTGGGTCTCCTCTTGCTTCGGGGCCCTTAAAGTGCAAGCTTCTTTAGCCAGACACCTTGCAGGCGTCCTCCGCCGTCCTGTTTCATTCTCCCTGGCATCGCTGGCAGTCCCTATGCAGTGGCCCGCCCGCACGGAGCTACGCCACGTTGTTCTCTTTAGCTCGTGACTCCGTTGAGGTGGTGCTCTGTGGTCGATTCGGAAACATCCCCCTCAACTCCGACTGAGTGGCTCAGAAAACATTTCCGTTCCTACTCCACTCCTAGCGCCTCCTCTGTTGCTCTTGCTATAACCCTATCGGCCAGGGCCAACGCCAAATTAAAATGTTTCCCTTACTTACTAAGCATCGTTAGAGAAACGCGCCCTTGGACGAGGTCATTGCCAAGCGCCAGGGTCAGACAAAAGTTCCGAGCGAGGGATTTCGACCCCCGCCTAAGGCTCCTTTCGGTCGTTTCACACCGCAGCTGTGTGGGTGCGGTCGAGGGCTTAATCGCCTGAATGGTGACCAACAGTCGCATCGGCTCCGGGGTGGGCGCGGCGTCTGGTGAGGCCCCGGGGGTCCCGGGTGGGCTTGCGTGGGGGCGCGGCGGCCCCCCTTTGGGGACCCAGAGTGAGGGGTGAGGACTGCACCATCCCATGTGCTCTGCCCTATGTTTGCAGATCCAGTGTAGAGTTCTCAGCGGGAATCCCGTTCCCCAGGTTTCCTGGTCTTGCGGTGTCCAAGTGTCCATACAACAACAACACGTCAGGGTGCAGCCAGCAAGCCCCTTATGTTCGTCGTTAGATCACGATGTAGAAGGATATAGGCCCGCCCTTCCGACAAACAAAGTTGTCAGCTTCACTCAGCTCCGCCGGCAACTGCGGCAACAAGAAAGTAAGTTAAAATGTGTTCCTTGTTACATGATGAAAGAATGTGTGGTGTAGTACAGTGTATAAAGATCAGAAAAAGAAATACAAAAATCGCAGTTTTCCAGCAATATTTTTACCTATTTTGGGAAGTTCTAAAACTGGTCTTCTTGCCATGGTTTTACTGTAATTTACCTTCAGCGTCGAAACGATTCAAGATAGAACATATCAGAGCAATGTGTTCGATTCAGAATGTGCTGTTATTAAGGGAGGTGAGTGGTGCTATCACTGCTAGTATTTTGTGATTAAAGGCCTCCTACTACGACCTTATGTTCATAATGGCAATGTTTCGCTTATTTTCGTCGAGCGCCCACATGGTGCAAGATAGGGCCACATGGGCGAAAAAGTGGTCCATGGGACGACTAATATTACGTAGGAGTACGTGCAGCAGCCCGTAGTGGCTGAGCGTTAGTCGTTAGTGTGCTAAAATTCTCGGATTTAGCGTTAAAAAAACAGTAATGTATC
>NW_026267463.1:25575-30178 GCF_000697945.3 Frankliniella occidentalis
GTAAGAGATTCATACATTTCGTTCTTATTTTGAACGGCTTACCCTGCACTACTTTGCGACTGTGAGTGGCTCTATCATTGTTCGGTCCCTTGCAAGAATATTACTTTTAAGAAAATAAGTTGTGCGTTTAATAAACCTTTTAAGATGTCTTTTTGTAAGATTAAATTACTTCTAGTCAATCTACGAGTGAACGCCATTATTTTGAGTTCCAATGAAAATATGAATTTACTGAAAGTTGTCAAATTAAAAGTGTAATCCCAGATTTGGATTCCTCTTGCAATATTAAAACGGAAATGCTAGAGCATATCAGAGTCGAAACAGCAAAATTATCGGTCCCCAAACTAACAAAAGTGCTCAAAACCACTCAATTGAAGGGGGAATAACTCTGCTGTTTTGATTTCCGATCGTCTTCGGGCATAATACATTTTCGTTTTTTTTGTAAAGAGGAACCCGAAACAGTAGTGACCTTTCCGAAACCACTTCCCCCCTTCCCTCTAACTTACGTACGTAAGCCATTCCAAATATCACACTTTCGTTCCTTTTTATCGGACACTCGCGAAACTTCGCGGGCTGTTCCGCATTCTAAAACTAAAACACCCGGTTTGACTATCTGACATTTCAATCACTGCTGGGAAGGTACTAAAGTCTTCAGGTGAGCGCAGCAGCCGCTTGCGCTCCCCCTCCCCTCGAGTGCCGTGTTTAGCGAACAATCATTTGAGGTCGGGAGCGTAATAGGCTTCGCGACATACAGACTAAGAGACCCAAGCCGTGTGCTGCGGGGAGCGAGACTCTGCGACGGTGCATTGTAGTCTTTATCACGCTGAGGAACTGTCTCGGCATGTCGTTTCGGGTGTGACATTTGAAAGAACGAGAGCTTTAAAGGGTTCTGAGTGGTACCGTACGTAAAAATCTGTGCCCATCGGGGGTGGGCCAAATTTTTGCATTAACGGTCTAGACCAACCCAACATTTTGTCATTGACGTTAGAGACCCCGGGAACGCAGCAACCCAAGGCAAAAGCATGACTGTGCCTATTAGCCAACGAGGTTCACTCGCACTCGCTTTCGACAGTATCCCATTGGAGCCACGAGTGCGAGTGCCACACAGGGTTTTCCAGCTTACCCGCCCAAAGTGCACCCTCAACCGCGCTGCAACTGAAGAAACACTCTCATCCTGTTACTGATTTTTTCACTCTTTGTCAGTATTCCTGCTGCGCAAAAACCTTCATAAGCTACTGACAACTGCTTTCATCAGTAATACGAAATAATTTATTTTTTAATTACACTGGAAAAACTAATGTTACCAAGGTAACGTTTCATCATGTGACCAAGCCCGGTAAAGTTTCCTGATGCAACCTACCCCATGCAAAAGGATAGGACAATCACAAACTGGTTGCATCACCAAACGTTACCTGGTTTGGTTGCGTCAAGAAACGTTACCTCGGTAACATTAGTTTTTCCAGTGTACTGACAATTTCTTCTTTTATCAGAGAGCTACTTACAACGATATACAGAATAAGTAACAAATTAGTCAGTAATCCTGCTGCATAAAAACCTTTTTAAGCTACTTATGAATAAATCAGTACAGGTCTGAGAGTGAAAGAAAAGGGGGGAAAAGGAGAAACAAGAGACGCCCAGTCTAAACTCGTCTCTCCTGATGCAAATATGCAACACCACAGAACCGGTCAAAAGTGGGCGCTCAAGGAGCCGCGCATGGCATCCTGATAAAATCTGCCTACGGCACGTCAGTCGATTTGTCGAGCAGTAGTCTGCGTCGCTTACGTGTGCGCTGGCAGCAGATTAGGATGAGACATTTCAACACTGGCGCATCCTATTACAGAGCTGCCGAGCCGAGCGGCTTAGCCTAAGCCTCACACTGTTTGAATTAAGTTTGCCGCGCGCCAGGCGAAAAACACGGCAAAGGAATCCCTCCCTTCATGCCTCTGCCGAAAGGAGCAGCAGAGCGCGCATTAAGTTTCATACAGGGCGGACCGCACCTCAACCTACCGACCGAAGCGTGTTTTCCAGTGTTTGTTTTTAGTCGTTGCTTCCAGAAGGCGCGTGTCAATTGATTGCGTTTCTTAACTAATGCATGTTCAGCGTACTAGGTAGATGTGGGCTACTTTTTAGCCCGCTCTTTTGCTTAAAAGCTATATAAGCGGGCTTATGCCATTGCCCCTGTGTCTGTCCGTCCGTCCGTCTGTCCGTTTCCCAAGAAGGACGTGAGCTAGAGGTCTGAAATTTTCAGGGTATTATTGCTGTTATTTCTGGACAACGAAACGTTTGGTGCAAATCCTGGCAACCACCCCTGAGTGGGTCTAAGGGGGTAACAAAGAAATAGGAGTTGGTCCAAGAAGTAGGAAAATAATGTTCTATTTATATGGTCTCCTAAGCGGTAACTTGTGAAAGTAGAGCCCTTTAGACTAAAATTTCGTCCGGCTGGCTCTATCTCTTACCGTTAGGCGCTAGAGGGAGTTTCTCTCACAAATGTAGCCCGAAAATGAATAAATAATTTTAAGAAAATGTTTGATGGTCTCTAAAGGGGTAATTCGTAAAAGAAGAACACTCTGAGTTTAAATGTCGTCCGTTTGGCTTTCACTGTTTACCAAAAAAAGATCAAAATGGCCAAAACAGAAATGTTTTTATTTTCTTCAGGAGTACACTTTTGTCTGAGAAGTATGCCGTCGGATCAAAATTTTCTTCTAAGCAGATTAATAAAATGTGTACACTCCCATGCCAAAAAAAAGAAACAAACATTTATTTCGTTGTTTTGTTGTACTTCACAATAAGCTGCTTTCTTTCTATCAGTAATTTTAGCGAAATCATTGCCGTCACGTTCGGAGTTATTTCAGAGTATCCCTGGAAGTATATTTAACTTCTTCTGGTTCAAGCCTTTTATATATTTTCATAGATGTGTTATGGGATCCATAGGCTAATATCAAAAACTTAGAAGGGATTTGGCATAACTTGCATGCATTCTACAAACTGCGGCACACACAGCCAAAGATGTTCAGCGTATGAAAAGAATGCTTCGATTGTTGAGTTTTGATTACGTAGACAGCAAGGTACCTGTCAAAAAGATGGTTCAAAGTGAGCCGTCACTCAAACGGGCCGACGGCCCGTTTTCTGATAGAAGCTATATTACACTATGAAAAATCAGAAGGGACGGGCCGAAGGCCCGTCTCAAACGCCGCCGGCAGGCCAAGCTAGGCCCGCTCCCTGCCGAACCGAGTTGCCGGTGGAGCGAAGTGGAGCTGGCAACTTGGCTTGGTGGAAGAGCGGGCCTAGCTTGTTACGTTATAAAAGGCGATCTAGCCTTCCACCATATAACGGCCAGACGACATAATGTCCATAATACCTATATGTCCATGGCCCCTAAATGTCCTCACCCATACATGAAATGCCTACTTATTGAAATGCACTTTACCATTATGCCCATGTTAGAGGTAGTCCATCAGTAAAATATCCAGACAATGTCATTCATTAAAAATCACATACTCCTCGCACTTCACTGTGGGTCTTCCGGTGTGACTTGGTCCTCGGTCCTCGGTCCTGGTCCTCGGTTGGTGGCGCCGTGGGGTTCTCCACTTCCAAAACAGGTGAACAACGATTTGCTGAGTTGCCGCGAGTAGGGCGCGAGTTAAGATCAATTTTTAGAGAGTTTTGGCGATTTTGATGCGAGTTTTTGTGAGTTGTAGCGAGTTGTCGCGAGTTGAATTCGAGTTATGCGCGAGATGGGCGCGGGCAAGTGTACAACGAGTTGGAGAGAAGGGGATCCCTCGGCTTGGTCACTTTTACCCAATCTTTGTCATAAATTCCTTGTAGAGCCTAACCGATACAAGTAAAAACAAGCAGGCCCGCCCCAAGGTTATACAGTAGGTTGTGGCAGTAGACCCCTCGCGATCTGATTGGTCGCCGAATCGTGACGTCACCATTTGTCCTCCCGCCCGCAGTTCAAATTACGGGTCGTGTGCCCGTCTCAATATTATGTGTTTTAACAAACACAGGATAAAAATATCCACTGTATTTTGTTTTAGCACCCCTCAGCATCGATAAATGACGATACTTTTACTCAGATGCGGACGGATTACAAACAGTCCTCACCTCACTCACGTACGATCAGCTGAGCGGCCGAGCAGCGGCCATCTTGGATGTGAGGTTATGGGCGCTCGTAATCCGTCCGCATCTTTCAACCTGCTCGGCATCTGAGTAAATGTATCGTCTTTTATGGATGCTGAGGGGTGCTAAAGCAAAATACAGTGGATATTTTTATCCTGTGTTTGTTAAAACACATAATATTGAGACGGGCACACGACCCGTAATTTGAACTGCGGGCGGGAGGACAAATGGTGACGTCACGATTCGGCGACCAATCAGATCGCGAGGGGTCTACTGCCACAACCTACTGTATAACCTTGGGCCCGCCCTTCCGCCAAACGGAGTTGCCAGCTCCACTTCGCTGCGCCGGCAACTCCGTTCGGCAGGGGCCGGGCCTGCTTGGCCTGCCGGCGGCGATGGTCGGGCCTTCGGCCCGACCATTTCAGTCCCACGATTTACTCATATGCATAATCAAATAAATAATGTGACCGGTAAATTACTTTGCATA
>NW_026267463.1:32921-38882 GCF_000697945.3 Frankliniella occidentalis
CCTCCCCCTCCAGGCCCAGCCCAGCCCACCGCGACACGGCCCGGCACAGCCAGCCTGACCCAACCAATCCTTTCATGGGCCCTGCCGGTCCTGATCAGGGCGCAACGCCATTAGCCAGTTTTCGTTACAGTTTGGCGTGGTTTTGTGGCCCCCGTGGCCCTCGACCAACACTCACCGCACCCTGTACATCCACTCGTTATCGAAACTTCGCCCAGTGCCCGACGATGAGTGCCGGCCGACCGGCCACTCGAGGCCCAGCCCCCAACGGATGGAGGGGCCCTTTGACTAACCTCCGGACCGTTTCATCTCGCGTTCCCGAAAGGGTACCGTTCAGCAGTGAGATTCCATTCCCAAGCGCACCTTTGCGAGGCGCGCCGCCGCCCGGGGGCGCACCCGTGGCAGGTGCAGCGGTACGCGCCGCTGTCGACACGGCCATGACGCTCGAGAGGGAGTGGCCCGGCGAATTGGAAGGCGTGGCAGCTGCGCAGGACCGGTGTCGTATCGGCGTCCTCTCTTATTCCCCTCCTCCCCTTTGTGCGACATGCGACCCGCTCGCAGGCGCGGATACCGCCCGCCCGCATCCGTGTGTGCGGGTTGCCTACCCTGTCGGTGGCAGGCGTTCCGCGGTTGCGCCGCGGCGGTCTGGTGTTGTGCAGCAGCTACAAGCATTCTTTTGTCTGCGGCGCTTGTATTATTGTCGTTGTTTCTCCCCCCCCCCTCTTCTCCCTCTTCCCCCTCTTCCCACTGTGTTGTGTGGTTTGTGCGCCCGCGTCCTTTCCAGCGGCCGTTTCTCTTTTGCACTCTTTCCATTTTTGACCCCGCACGCGCTTTTCAAACAGATGACACACGCTGAGCTAAGTGCACAACGCTCAGCGCGCATACACGCGACAGCGAGCTTACTTTATTTCACGGGATCGCGGCACGCCGCTTTGTGTGAGTGAGCGCGCGTGTGTGTGTGTATTTGTTGACTTTGGGCCCTTTACAGAGTTAATAACGAGTGTTTTGTTTGCCTCCTGGCACTGTGTTGGCCCTCCGTGCCGCCATTGTCCAGGGTCCTCGCCCCTCAACCCGCACCGCCTCGACCCACCCAGCCCCGTTCCTCCCCACCCTGGCGACGCACTATATATCATCGGTCGGATGGGTTTGCGATGGCCGCAGCAGCAGGGGCGCAAGGGGACTTTGCCATAAAAATCTCCGGTGGGCGGCTGGGCTGGGCGCCGCCACGCTGAGCCAGCTGCCCAGCCGATTGTGGACCGTTTTGTGAGGTGTCAGGCAGCACTCGCCTGTATTGTAGAGCCGGCGCGGGCTTGGCAGGTTGGGCAGTGGTGGGGGTTGTTTTAACGGGGACAACTGGAGACGGCGAGGGGGCAGGGGGTAGGGGCCTTGGCCCAAGCGCAGCCTCCGTTTCTTGAACCGACTCGTCATGCCGGGCACGTCGGGGGACGCGGGACAAGGGGGAGGGAGCCGAGGACGACGGCCACCAAGGACGTAACGCGTCCCATGTACCCCCTCCCTTTCCTCACTACGCGATCTTATCTATCTCGCTTCATTCTCTTCCCCCACCCCCTCTCCGACGACGTCCCTCCCGTGACCCAACACCACCGCCGAGTTGCGCCGCGGACGAGCAGGTGTTGGAGGGCGTTTCTAGACATGGCAGTTGTCGCATTGATTGAGAAAAAGAACGATTAGCTGAGGTATTTAAACTGAGAGCTACACACGAGATAACTAATTTTCATAACTCTGACATTGTTGAAAATAGCTGTGAACCTCAACATTTGGCAGCAGGCTGAATTACTGTATCAGATACACTGGCAGTATTTACCTGCATGGCTGCATAATTAGCTTCACAGCTATAAAATTAGTTTTTCCGCATATGCAATGTTTTAACTACTACAGCCTATCTTGTGTCTCCGTGCTCAGCCGTTTGAAAACCTATTCAGATGAGCTGGTTAGTCGAGTTTCCAGGTAACATATAGTGCATGTGCATACGGATGTCCCAACCGCTCAACTTGTCGATGTGTGGGTGTTAGGCGGCCACAAGTACGTGTGGCTACCGAGCATCCACGCCCCATGTGCTCACATAACAAACTGATGCGGTCCGGCCCGCCAGCAACCGAACACAGCTGTGAAGGATCCCCTAGTCCTGGCCTGGGCCTGGGCGAGAAACTCACGTAGGCTTCAACTCTATTGTAATCTACACCCAGAAAAGTATTTTCCCCACTTACTTGGATTAGGTCTTAGGTACTATTTTGACCCAAGATCAATTTTTTCTATTCTATTCAATACAAGGCAGTGGCAGTTTTATGCTTAAAAAAATGAACTTTTGAATTTGTTTGTCCGTATCATAAAGCACGCACGTCCGCGCTCGTTCCTGTGACCCTGGCGAAACCTAGATGAGCGAACAGAGCAGTTTGAATTTGAACGAACTTGAACAAATTTGGCAGGTACACACGTGAAGGTCGGGCGCACAGAGGTGCAAGTCAATTCTCACTCTCGGAACTAGGGTGCTTTAAAAAGTGCTAAACTAAGGAGCTGACAATGAGTTCTTGCCCCCTGACCAGGCACGCACTCTTGCAACAGTCGACGTGGCAGGTACACACACACTTGCTCGTGCGAGCCTGCAGGCATGCTGTTCCACCTGTGAACATGACCAGCAGGTGGTTTTACAGTGCACCCAAATAAATATGGCGCGTCTTTCTGAAATATGCTTAAATTCCCGCCTACGAGCTTCTGTTCGAGTAGTGTTTGGAAATACTGAATCCGAACAACTCATGTTCGTGTTCGAGCGATCACGAGCAGATCGAATAAGTGAGAGGTCTAAGCCGGGCCAATCGGCCCCAATGTGCACTGGCAGCTCACGAACAGAATTTGTCCCTCCCCACTTTGCATGCAGGTATGCTGAGCCAGCAAACACTTTCCGTGTTGGCGCGTAATGACAACGCTGTACTGCCATCATTGCAAATCCTACACAAACACAAACGCTGCCGCTCGCGCGCTTCCGATCCCAGTTTGTTTTGGCGCAGTGCGCCCGCCTCACGGTGCCGCACGGTGCCTCTCGGCGCCTCACGCAGCGCCATCGCCAAGTTGCGCGCGCCACCGCGCCTAATCCGGCACGCACCCGTCCAACGGAGGAGGAGGCCCCGCCGCCGCTGAGCCGAGCCGTCCAAGTTTGCACGCCTCGTCTCGCCCTCGCGCTCACAAGCCGGATGAGGAGGCCGTGCCCGGGGCCGTGCCCACAGCGTGGGCCGCGACGCGACGCGTGTTTCAAGTATTTATCTGTACTTTTCGAGTCTTATGAATCTTGCGGTGTGCGACGGCTGTGAACTCACGTTGATTGCACCTGTTGTTTTCGATTCATTCCAGAAAATTTCACTTATTTTGAGAGCCGGTGCTTCGGTATGCGTCAGTGCAAACCGTTTGTCTACTCGACCCTTGAAAATTAAAAGGTCATATCTCGGAGAGGCCGGCCATAGGGTCTGATCTCCCTATGGTCGGGACAAAGGGTCGTATGTGTATTTTCTTGGCGATTTCGTGTGTCTAGCCTGACACGGTGAAAACAATGTGTATTTTTGAAGAAAAACTCCTCAGATTTTAAGGCGATCTTCTCATAAAATAAGGAAAGTCTACCCGTTTTTCGGGTTTCCTTAAAATCTGTGGAATTTTTCCTCAAACGTGGGAGTTCCTCCAATAAGTTTCCCCTTTTTCCTCAAAAAATCAGACATTGCTTTTACCGTGTGGATAGACAAATTTGTATCCAATATTGTAGCTCAGGGGTCGCAAACTCGAGCTATCCGCAGAGTCTCGCCTGCATAGGCCACACGCATTGCGAGCTCTTCGGCAAAAAGAGTGAGAGATAGGTGTAGTGGTGCCTCAGCGACTGACCCGTGCCCGGCCGCACTGCTTGTCGCCGCCGGCTAGTCTCGCTGTGCGCTCGGTCGTCGGCCAGTGCGTCTTTGTCAATCCCAATGGCACCTCAATGAGTGCGACAAGGACAGACACACACACACACACTGGTCTAGCGAGCGAGCTTCGTGTGTCCGGCGACAGACGACGACGGCTGGGTCTAGCTCAGCTCCGAGCTACCCGAGCGCGGCTCTCGGCCAGCCGCGCTACCAGGCTAGGAGAGCCGCGCTTGGCTCGCGAGCCGCGAGTTTGCGACCCCTGTCCTAGCTGAATACAAAATTCGACCCTCCCTACGTGCAAGTGGCTATCTTTCTGGGCGTGGCAGACAAAAGGCTATCTTTTTGAGCTGGGCAGACAAACGGCAAACTGCTTTTTCCACCTCGCGACTTTGGGTTCGAATATCTCACAGTAGAGGTTATGTAACACTATGAGCGTTTAACCAATTATTCTTTGCGGTTGTCAAAGCAGGAAATTTCTCACACGGTAATTCTTTGTCTCTTACTTCGACAGTTATTCAATATAAGAGTGGACAAACCTAACCTCAAAGAAAAGCAGATAGCCGTTTTTCTGCCACACGCTCAGAAAGATAGCCGCTTGTGCGTAGGGAGGGTCGAATTGTCTTTTCCTATTGAGGTTGACATTTTTGACGCTTGAATTTCCTGAATGGCCAGCTAGGAGTGTCGTCAACCCAACTGGCGAAAGCCCCATATAATTATCATAGCAAAATATCGTGACTTCTCTATTCGCACTATCCATCGTGTGTGATGGCGGTTGCCGATCCTACATACACCAGCCGGCCGGCCGACCCCGCCCCGCTCCGGACACTACGCGCTGCCACGCCCTCGGCCCCACCCCGGGCGGCCCGCTGCTCCAGCCGCCAGTTGGGCCCCGACCACCGCCGCGACGCGCAGCGCTCCGCTCCCCGCGAGCCGCCTGGACCGAGCCGCGCTCGACACGCGCAGAGCCGCGTCTGCAGGCGACGGGCCACCGCCAGACTCTACCCTGTGGATTACAAAAGTGTGTGTTTGTGTGTGTGTGTGTCTGAGTGGTTGACAGCGGGGCGTGTCCTGGGCGTCACCTTGTGTGCCTTTGAACAAGTCGCCGGCGGAAAGCGTCGTCGCCACAGGGCCTCTTCCGCCTCTTCTAGCTCACGTTCCAGCAGGTTCGTGTGTGTGTGTGTGTGTGTGTGTGTGTGTGTGTGTGAGTGTGAGTGTCTGCGTACACATCCGTGTGTTTGTGTCATTTTGTTTTGCGCACATGTTCGTGAGCGTGCGTGAGCTTGCCGCACGCTTTCTCACAACTCGACTAAATGTTGTTGGCTCTATGCCCACGAAAATAGGCCGAAGTGGTTCTGTATCGGAAAAATAACAGAGAAAAAGCATTTGCCGGTATCGTGAAATTTATGTGAAAGACGTCCACCGGCACTCCTCCCCGGCCTTGGAAGAAAATAGCGTGGCCGGAGTAGAAAAGATGATGATAAAATGGAGAGTGCATGGAGGAGTGTAGACTCTGGGGTGCACCGTCCCGCGCTACAGTAAGCGGCGCACCCGGAGAGAATAAAGTAACCGCTCCGCTAACTGCAAGTCGTTCTGCCGGGGGTACAGAGACGTCCTCGGGCGCCAAGTTTGCCCGAGCAGGCGCCGCCACGCCCAACCCTGCCCCGCCTCACCCCGCCACACCTCGGCCCGCCTCACCACACCATGCCACGCCCCGCCCCAGCCCCGCCCCTTGCATTAACAAAAGCGATCAACGGGCGGCACGGGGCATGCAGCCTAATCACACGGCTCAAATGCCTTGGTGTGGGAACAAAGAGGGGGGGGGGGTCTGACAAAGTTCATCCGAAACAAGCGCCCATGAGAATTTGGGATAGGAAAACCTACCACAAAAAAATACGAGAAAAAAAGAAAAGGGGGGTGGGGGGGAAAGGGAGATTGCGAAGTTCAATACTGCGGTTAGGAAAGGTACCTGGGTGCGGTATAGTGTGACGGCGCCACTCGCTTTCTCATTAGTAATGGCCCACACTGTTTTAGCCTCCCATATCCCCTATTTTTCTGCCCG
>NW_026267463.1:48592-50301 GCF_000697945.3 Frankliniella occidentalis
TAGTCAAAGGGCAGTTGTGCTCGCATTCGTAGCACACGTATCGTGGAGCCGATAGGCAAGTAGCGGACACCCACTACTCGCCCTCGGCGCCCACGTTGAGCAGGGCCTCCGCCGCGACGACGCGCATCCTGGCGGCCCCGGCGGAGGTGCCTCTGCATCTGCATGCCGTCGGGCCGGCTGCGGCGGGAACCGTCATCCAACCAACGCACCTCAGCGAGCGCGCTCGTTTCAACGACCGGGACCGTCGGGACGGCGCCGACGGGCAAGCAGCGGCGTCCAGGGACGTTGGCGCCTCGGCGGCGAGCAGCTGCCTGCTCAGCTAGCTTGGGGACTCCCTGCTGTCCTCGCGGCTGTCAGAAAACTGGCGCCACGTTGCGGACAACAAGTGGTTCACTGGGACAGCGGACACGCACGACGCGCACGACGCGCACCTCGCCCTCCTCGACGTACAACCGGCACGGCCTTGACGGGCAGGTGAGCCAGTCCCGTCACTGGGCATCGCCGGTGGCACACTAGGCCAGCACCCTGTGCCGTCAGAGCCGGCCTCGGGGTGGACGTTCAGGGGAGGTGGAGGACGGCGACGTCTCGTGTCGGCCACCTGGGGGCCCCGGGGGCGCGCCTCCCAGCTTGCCGACGAGTGCGAGCACCTGGGGGCCGCCGAGCCATTCGGTTTGACTGAAGCTCATCCAAGCCCGCGAGCGCGAGGTCCTCGAAGAGGAGAGGGTCGATGCCGACGCCTCGACAGCGAGCTGCTGCGCTGCCCTGGACCAGGCAGGGGACGCCCCCGAGCAGGTTGGAGCAGTCGGCCTGCTTGGCCATACCCGCGCACGAGCGAACTCGCACACTCGCTCGTCAGCCTCCCTCGGGACGCTCGACACTGACAAGGCAAGGCAGGGCCTGGCCTGGCGGTGACCCGCGGCCAGCCGGCCCTCTCAAGTCTCGCACGAACCGACGCTGCAGGACGCCGGCCGGGTTCCCCAAAAAAATCTAGATGTTTGAGTGTAAAATACCCGATTCTGAACAGCGGCCGCGCCAGCTTGCATGAGAGTGCTCACGGCGGCTCTAGCTCGGCGCTGGGCAGGTTGGGCAGTGCGCATGCGCAGGGCAGGCTGCGGGAGCAGTTTGGCATTCCCTATGGCCGACGCTACCGCCCTGACGAGAAACCTCGTTTAGGCGGGAACCGCGTACAGCCAGGGGATCAGAAAATCGGGTAGCAATGGTTCTTAAGTCTTTTTTCGACCAACTTTTGGCAAGCCGCAAGCATGAACCGTGCTATCCCGGCGAGGCTCCTCGCTCCCGTGAGCCGGTGAACGCGTCGGCGCGTCCAACATGGCGGGCCCTCGGTCCATTCCAGCCGCGGGTGCGAGTAGGCTGAGCCCCTCTGCTCGCCCTTGCGTTATTTGGTAAATATTGGCCAAATTTGCAGAAATCTGCAGCCGAGAGCGTCCCTCTGCTCAGCGCCCGCCCTCGCCCTCAGGGCTGCGCCTGGCTGCGACGCGCTTTCGGCGGGAGCGCGCGCTCAAGGTCAACGCAACGGCCGGCAGCCGATTGTTGCCAAGCGCAGCGGCAGCGGGCCGGTCGGCAGCGCGCGCGCCAGGATTCTGCCGCCGGCGGCGGCGGCTGTTTGGCCATTTTACCCAAAACGCAAGCTCAAATCACAAATCACACACAAACCAGAAACAAAGACACAAATCACTATTTCACAACAC
>NW_026267463.1:50351-63761 GCF_000697945.3 Frankliniella occidentalis
CGTACCCCCTGCTGACCTTTCACAATACTGGCATTGGAAATCCGTTTGAATCCAACTGGAAACTGGCTATCTGTAATTCTCCACCCCCCGGGCGCTGCTGATGTGCGATGCCACTTGGCCTCTCGGTGTTTTTAAGCGCCGCTCTTAATCTTTGCATATCCGGCGGGGGGTGGAGCGGCGTGGAGCGCTACAACGCCAGCCGGTCAGCAGCTTTGAAAATAAAGCGGGAGATTAACGAACTCGCTGTGCTGCGGGGCGGGCCACGCCAGGACCCGCCTGGCGCAAGGAACGACTAAGTGTCAATTTACTCAAGAAACAAGTATAGTTTGTCGACAGCTGGAAATCATCATTAGGCGCGACTGCTGTGCCAATGAATGTCTTTCACGGAGGGGCGAGGGGCCCCACTGGCCGTCGCCGACGTCGTGACTCGTCAGAAATTCTGAGAGACAACATTCAATTACCGCCTACCTACCGCTGGGATCGTAGAGTTTCCCAGAGGGGAGACTTTATTAACAGGCAGACCCGCCCTTCTGTCGAACGAAGCAGCTTCACTTCGCTCCACAGGCAACTCTGTTCGGCAGGATCCAGCCCTGTAAAAAGCGACTGACCTTTCGCACAATTTGTCCAATTTAGGACCAAAGTTGCATCGATCTAGATGTTCACGAGAATGTTGTTGTCCGTTTCTATTTAGAATGTACCTGACTTTGCCTTTAACCCATAAGGGACGGTACGTTCATGAGTTAATATGATTTGGCCACGACCTTGTCTTCTCATTGACAGCCCCACCCCCCACCTCTCCTCCACTCCGTCCCCAGGGGCGTGTTATGTTAAGTACGCATGAGCGTTCGCGTGAAGTGAGCGCTCAGTAAAAGATGTGCGGTGCTTTACAGTTAGCGAAATTGCCAACATTTTTGAAGAATTACAATCTTTGTACTCTCCTCTTTCCAAAAATGTATACTGTTGTCAATTTTCAAGTTCGAGGGTAATTGATATGTTTGCGGACGGAATACGCGCACGTCCTTTTGTCCGAGATAACACAGGACGATGATAACATACACGATCATAGACTGTAATGGATATTGGCGGAAAACGACGAGTGGCGGTTTCCCGCTCCCCTACAGTAACGATCCTGCACAAGCTCAGTGATATTTCACGTTTTTGTTTTGCCTCTGTCTGCGGCAAGATTCTCTGCTGCCATGCTTCCCAGGTAAGCGTTCCGTGCGGTGTACCCCTTTTGTGTCCGTGCGCCTATGCGGGCACCACACATTCCGACCTGCAAGGAGTGGCCCTGTGTTGTTGTCAGGAGCAATAGCTGCGGGGGGTACACACCGCAGGCTGTTTATGGCGCTTCAGGGGAGGGGCATAGCGTGACCCGAGGGTGAGGCGGGGCAGCTGGAGCCGGTGGTGGCGGCAGCTGGGGTGCGGCCGGATGTGGCACTGACTTGATTAAAGCAACGGCTCCAAAAGCAACGAGATGGAATTACCTTGCAGCCGGCCCACTGAACCTACGGATCTAATTGGGGCTGATTATCAGGCCGCCGCATCCCTTTTTTGTTCTTCCTCTGCGTGCATTTTTTTGTTTTTGAGTTAACAATTGTTGATCTGTGGAAGGCACCGCACCCACGATACGGTAAGTGCATACCGTAAAGCTCCATGGCGCTTGCAGTGGAAGACGGAAATGCTTCGGCTGCAGCTAGGTAGTTTATGGTTTTCTGTTAAGACAATGTGAAAATATTTTTAAAAATACACATTTTAGTTCAATTGTTTAGTGTTGTGTCTGTCGGGTAGAAAATGCCTTTAAGTGTTCGTGTACAAACCAGCCTAAGTTTTAAAGAGCTGGACACAAAAAACTGTTAGTGAGGTGTTGTGCTCAACATTAGTGGAGGCAATTTTAAGGGTCACCCTGTTTGAGTCATATGCACCGAATTCTCACTCTGAAGGAGAAGATTTCGCTGACCTTGCCCAATTGCAGTATGGAGCACCTCACTCTCGTTGGGTGAGGACCGCAAATTGTGACTCAAATTCGAGAGGGAAACGACTAAGGCAATGCAGCTGACAGCCGTTCGGTAATCCAGGAGGGGTAATCCGAAGTAAATTATAAAAAATCCGGGGTAATCCGGGGAAATTCTGGGGTAATCCGGAAAAATTTTGGGGCTATCCGGGGTAATCCTAGAGAAAAATCAACGTAATCCGGGGAGAATACTCCGGAGGTAATCCGATAATTCGTAATCCAGCTGACACAAAGTTTATCACAGTCGTTTCCCCCTCGCTCAAATTGAGTAAGAGTCAGCTATCGCGCTCGAAGGAGAGCGATATTTATTATAGCACTAATAGCAAGATATCTGACTCTAGTATTTCCAGTGGACAATTCGGTTGTCCGCACTGTAAAATGCTGCAAACTAAATGCTTTGCAACGTTCGGAACAATTTTCGTTCTTTGTATTGCAAAGAAATTGTATTGCAAAGCGATTGTTTATTGTAAGGCCAGGAATGTTCTTACTAACAATCGGTAAGCTCACGAACAAATAGATTATAACACAACTCTTCAAAATCCTTCGTTACACTGTCCAGCAACTGTGCGCTCTAAGTTGCACGACCCAGGTTTCTGTGCAACTTAGAGCGCACAGTTACTGGACACCTTGTGTTTTTGCCACCCTTTCCCTGCAAGCAAAGGGTCTAGGCCCAGCCTCGGTACGGTGTCCTGTGATTAGACACCCCTTGCCGGGGCCCGTCTGCAGGGTAGGGTGGCAAAAACACAAGCTGTCCAGTAACTGTGCGCTCTAAGTTGCACAGAAACCTGGGTCGTGCAACTTAGAGCGCACAGTTGCTGGACACCCCAGATTTACAGTGTAGCTGGGAAGGTTTTGGGTTTGCATTACGAACCTATTCTCCGTAAGCAATTTACAATGCGGTCATTGTAGTGCACACGATAAAAAATCATCTGATACTAATGGACTGGTAATGGACATCCCTTATTGCATAGTTCATAAAAGAGGTACGGAAGAAACGTTTGAGTTAGACCATGAAACTAAATTTAGGGTACGGACGCGTCCGGAAAGTACTGCTTAAATCTGTTGATGACGTGATACGGTTGCTTCGTACCCCACAAATGAGGTACAGAACGAGCGTTTTTTGCTTCGACCGCGTGAAACCAAATTTAGGGTACATACACGTCCGGAAAATAATAACCAGGGATGGAAACGGTAATGAAATTATATTATCGCCTTTTTGGCTTTTTGGCAGAAAGCTATGCTATGCGACTTAATTAACTTTCGACACCGTGCATTGGTAGAGTAGAAAAGGATTGATCTGATCCCATCAGGGTTGTTCGCAATATGTGCTTAACCTAGGAGTTGTGGCAACTTTTATCTAAGAAATTAAATTACCAGCACCCTAATATAATTTCTTGCGAAAAAGTGGCCACATCTCCCCAGAAAAGCAAATATTGTGCCCGTACGAAAAAGTTTAGTCCGGCATCAGTCCGTTTTCGGTCCGCAAAGAGTCCGGCTGGACAGTCCGTCATCAGTCCGCAAAAGCGCGCGGACTAGTCCGCGAAAAAAGCCAGATCGACCAAAAACCGACCTATTTGCCGGACTAGTCCGGCTGGAACTAGTCCGCTTTTGGTGCGCATCCCCGCCTCACCAGACTGATCGCGGACTGGTCCGCACGTAGAGCAGACTGAAAGCGGACTACCTGAAGCACAGCTGACCACTACCGTGCCAAAATTGATTGGGAAAAGTGCAAAGTTTAATGTTTATTATCGCTAAATAAAGTAAAATATCAGGTCAAGGTAAATCGAACAGTGGTCTTAGAGTGTTAGAAACGAGGCGAAGCCAAATCCGCTGTCTGTTTTGACCTAGCTCAAGCCGTTTACGAGTTAACAGAAAAATTTGCTTCGATTTCAATGAAATTAAAATGGCCCTACTAAAATAGGGAGTAGATGTCCCAAATAAAATTTGAGGTCAAAATTCCAGTAACTTCCAAAGTTACAGCATGGTAAACTTGTATCGGGATTCGCTCCGGACAATTCTTTCTTTTTAACAGTGCTGTGCTCTGCTCCCTGGCGGACTGAAAACGACCTGGTCCGCTGCGGTAGGTACTCAGGACGGACTGGTCCGCCAGTAGTCCGCCGTTGGAGGACTGATAGCGACCTAGTCCGTCATGGGGCGGACTGAAAGCGACCTAGTCCGGTGAGGGCGGACTGTCCGCGGACTGGTCCGCCGAGGACGGACTGTCTGCGTACTGGTCCGGCATCGCACTTGGCCGCTGCGACCTCAAAGCGGACTAGTCTGCACGCCCGGGGGTACTAAAAGCCCGGTGCACGACGGATCGAACGCGGACTGGTCCACAGGGGTGCGGACTCTTTCCGGACCGAAAACGGACTGATGCCGGACTAAACTTTTTTGTACGGGTGGGCAACTCCGTTTGGCTGGGATAGAGCCTTTTCTAATATATTGCGGCACGGTGTCAAAAGTTCATCAAGGCCCGTAGTTTTTGAACAGGAGCCAAAAAGGCAATAATATAATTTCATTACCGTTTCCATCCCTGATAATAACAGCTGCCTGTCCGTTGATTTTCTGTTGTGTTTTCTCATACTGCAGCCGGTGAGGCAGGCAGACCGAGTGCAGCTTGTAGGTCCCATGGGATGCCGTGTCGTGGAAATTTAAACGAACTTCATAGCTTAATTAATCCGGCAATTGTGCTCGAAATTGGCCATGCCGTCGGATGCTGATGCTGGGTAGGGCATGCGAGCGTCGCCATTAAGCGCACGTAATAACTACGACTTAATTGCTATCCGAGTCAAAGAAGCGTTTTGCAATTCTTAAAACGCAATAAAGCCACACCTCGTATACTCGTGTATATTGCTGGTCGGCGTCCTGGCGTGGTTTCTGTCCGGAGTGCAAAAAGGAACTCGCAGCAGCAACGGCCGGGCCTTAGGGCTGAATCTGTGGAAAGCTCTACTTTGGATAACGCGCGTTTTATTCATTGCATGAGATGTGTCGGATTGAATCTCACCGTAGTACCTCTGCCCCACCCCGCCCACCACCGTGGCCCCCGTGTGCCGCTTATCCGGCTGCCATCCGTCTCTGACAGGGAAGGCCGTTCGCTGCCGCCAGGCGCGCGCCCCCGCTCAGCAGGAGAGGATACCCCAACTCTCACTTTACTTGGAATATTTCATGTGCACCTGAGCGATTCCAGATGATTTCGTTGCTTACACTTGTTTTCAACGCCACAACGAAACGTCGCTCCGTCCCCAAAAGAGAAAGGTAGGAGCAAGTTAGAGCAAGTTAAAAAAAAAAATTGCTGTAGCACACCCGAGCATATCACCCCAGAAAGATGCCAATGCTTGCGTGCCTTAAAAAAACAAAACAAAAGAACAACGCACAAACGCACAAAAGATTCCCACTGATAAGAGCTGGACTGTTCCTTGTAAAAAGCAAACAATGTAGAGAAAATGATATAACTCAAATAATAGACATAAGCAAAACTCTCACGGGTTGGTTGGGTGTGCTGCACTGCAAAGCAGTAGTAGCCTTCCATTAAATTTACAAGGTAAAATTATAAGAGAAGTTCAATAAATGAATAGAGAGAAACTTATGAGTGCTGGATGGGCTAACACCCCAGGGTTGGCAAGCGTGACGTCTCGTTTCCTTCATTCACCAGGCCTTGTTGCCTCATACACGCCTCCACAATGCAGCCCCCCCCCCCTCCGCCAACTCCTTTCCCTCCTAAGAAGCCATTGCTGGCCCTCACTTATAGCTAGCAGAGTAGTATTGTTATAAAGCTGCCTTTCTGAGGACTTATGCTTAACCGGGAGGCAAGGAGGTCAAATCAGGACAGATAGGGAATACGGTCAGCCAAGTATTTATTGTGCAATCAGTCACAGGATGATGCGGTAGCGCGGAGAGCAAGACGAGACACGTCCGTACTCAAGCTCGGTCGACACAAGACTCTAGACTGCCGGCGGGGCCGGCGGCGGGCGCGGCACGGCCACGGCCCGGCCGCCAGACCCCTGGCGACGAGCCGGGGAGCTTCGTGCGTTCGCCGCTAGGGGCGCGTCGTGTACGCGGAGGTCTAGCGCTCACAGAGGCTGGCTGTACCTTGTGGTAGGGGACGGCGCCTGGGTAGAGACTAGAATTTTAGACTACTATCCCACTTAAGAGTGTGGAAACACTACTTTTGCGATGAAATCGCACTCCATAACAGTATCATTAATCAGTTAATTCTGGTGCCATACGAGTTTCTTTTGACCCCCCATCAATAGGAAACCGCAAGGTGCCTTAGCGATTACTGCGCGAAACAGGAGAACGAACGTCGTGTCGACCTACTAACGCCGTGTGTACTGTTGACTCTGCGAACAGCAATTCCGAGGGATTATGAATTGCTCATGAGACAATCACGGGAGAGAGAAAAAGGGAGGGGGGAGAGAGAGAGTATGAGAGAACGCGAGCAAGCGTGGGAGGCTGGGAAACGCACCGACTTATTGCAAAACGGAGAAGCAATCCCGTATTGGCGTTCTGTTCCAACGTTTTCCGTGAAGCTGTGTACGCGCTAGTCTGTGTGTGTGTGTGTGTGTGTGAGTGTGTGTGTGTGTGTGTGTGTGTGTGTGTCCTGGCGTGGGTGTTTGTGTCTGCGAATTGATCATATGGGAGTTGGTGTGGCGGAGGTGAGGCAATAATCCCTAATCCATTGGCATGTAACTGCTCGGGGCGCCGGGCAACCAATGGCGCACGGCCTGGGGCCTGGTCGGGCTGGATACATGAACATCACACTCACACACACACACACACACACACACACACTGCTTCCTACATTACACATTGGCGGCGCCCTCCTATAACGCCTGAATGTGTGAGTACGTTCGTACACTCGGATGTATACACTTATCTATGTGTGTGTGAGAGAGAAAGAGAGCGCTTGTACGTCTGCTGGGGTGGATGGGCGGACGTTTGTGTGTGTGCGCGCGCAGAATGTGTGTGAGCGTTTTGTGCGAGTCGTCGGCAAGTTTTCTGAGAGGAGGGCGCTGGCTTTTCCAGCTTCCCTTTTGCTCTGTGAGCCCCCCGTGTATGAGCGAGAACTTACCCCGACAACGGCAGCGTCATTTTCACACAAACTTGTCTGCGAACAAACGTTATTATGGTCGAGGATGAATGAGTCTGGGCCGTGCAGGACGTGCCTTATGTGCCGTGAACCAATGAGCCTTTCAAAGAAGTGACTTGGCGGCGGCCCAACGCTGTCTTTGGGGCGCGCTGGAGTCACGGGGCTCTCTGGGGCCCACTTGGGTCCACCAGGGCCCGCCGGGGCTGGAGCCCGCTGGGGTGCCCACCGCCAAGGCTTGGCCTGGCGCCCCTGCACCGACCGTTAGCAGCAGCCAGCCTAATGATCCTTCTCTCTCCCTCCGCGCCGCGCTATAGTCTTTCCTGGCGCCATCCTCCAATATAAGACGCGCAGGCTCTGCGGTGCGAAAATCCGCTGCCGCTGGGGATATCGATTTATCATGAAGAATTTATCAAATTCTCGGCTGCGAGGTGCTGCCGGTGCTACTGCCGGTGCCACAGCGCTGCCGGCTCCTCGAGGACCCTTGTTCTGCAGCCCCGTGATAAACGCCCCTTGTCTTGCCTCGCCCCGCCCCTGTCGCACGGAGCAAGCCTGCCTTTCCCAAGCGGCTCAGCTCTCCTGCCTGAGAGAACTGGCTCTGCTCCTTTCCGGGCTGGTCGGTCAGCTCTGCAGCCCGGTGCTGAGCCGGAACCCACGTCACATCAGTCCCGGGGGCGTTCAGCTGGGAGCTGGGCGTGGCGGCTGGCGCGGTCGGGTGGGGTGCCGGGCGGTGGAAAAAAAACGTCTTGGCCGGCGCACTCCGACCTGACGAATCACGGGTGTAATCTGAGGGGATCCCCACATGGAGAGAGTGATTAACACGTACGCTCCCGGTGACGCGCCTCTAGTGTGAGCAGACTCAGCAGCCACTCCAAGTCAGATGGTGGCGCTGACTAGAACGGATCGGCAATGACTTTTGTATTATAAATTTTGATGGCAGATCAGTTCACGATCAGATCGGAGACTCAAGCAGCGTTCAGTCAGCTTCAAGATGGACTGATAAAAGCTGAGTTAAACTAGTTGACATTAACTCAGTGAAATTGTAGGCCTATAGCTGCTTTCTGTGCCTAAATCTCTGTTAACTCTGCCGCCCTACAGTCAGATACGCTGGGGCCTCCCAATTATCGCTACCCTGCCCTCTATTTGTGAAGTCGCTCCATCAGCGTGGCTATTTCGTGTACGAATTTTGGATACAGGAGCCCGGCTGTCTGGCTGTGCCCTGGCTGTGCCGCACTCCGTCATGCTGGCAGTAATGGAGTGGAGTGTACAGGTGGTGGCGCGGCGTGGCAGCGTATCACGAAACTTACAAGTAATGGTCCTCATCGCCCCCGCACTGCTCACTCGGTCCTCCGATCTGTGCAAGGTGTGCTGCGGCCCTTGTTTCTGACCAATTCCCCGTGGCCGGGTTAGAGTCCCCCGCCCCTTCCATCTCCACCGACAAGCCTCCCTCGGCCCCACTGTTATTGTTAGAAAGCCCTTCGATATCGCCGGACCGCGATCGATTTGGGGCGCTTGGAGGCGGTTGGCGGTCGGGCGGGTTGGGGTGGCGGTGGGTCCTTTGCGATTAGAGACCGCCGAGCAGGTGACATCGGAATGGAAGGAAGGGTTGGACTGCGAGCCAAGGATCCCATGGCGAGCTGAAGTAAACAGCGCTGACGAGGTTGACGACCGGAGAGAAGGATGAAAGCCAGACCTCAGACCTCTCAATGGCTCTTTTCATTTTTCCCCCTCGTCAGCGTGGGTCTGCCTTCTCTCAGTTCCCCAGAGAACCAGATTGCCGTGGCCAGCAGCGCCTCAAGTGTCTTGGGACGACCCCCGCCTGTGTGAGGTGCATAGATTTTAGTCGTTCTTCCAAACCTTACTAGGCGGAGATGGAAGAACGAGTATACTCGAGTATACTGTGCTCGGTATTCTGTAAACTCACATGGATTTTTGTGCTCTGCTAAGACACGCAGTATTTCAAGAAGTTTTGTGCTGCACGTGTTTCAATGTAAAATGTCGTTTACATAAGGTTACAGCTGTCCGGTAGTGATAATAGAAAATAGCTACGATAACCTTTTTTATATTTAAAAGAAAAGCGAAGAAGAGCCAGCATCTCTTTTGGCGCTGAATTACTTGCTAAATTTTGCGAGGCGGGAGAACTGCTAAGGTGGAGTTTTATTTGTGTTGCTTGACTGTCACTATCTGGCTACTCCCGCCCCTTCTTCTTGCCGACCTCTACCCTTTTCCGTTTTTCGTTAGTAATCAGCGCGGCAGGCCACTCTGGGGGATGGAGAGATGCAAAACGTCAACCGTTGGCCGGCGTGTACCCATTTTAATAACGTAGAAGAAGGGATCCAAAACTTTGACTCTCTCAGGGTGCGTCGTGGCGGCCCGGGCGCGGTGGCCGCCTTACAAAGTTTTCAAATATCGTGACTACAGCCGGCAGGATACAAGACCGAACCACCCACGACGAGCCTCATTGATTTTACAATTGCCGTTTTCTTTTCGACTGGGCTGTCAGTGTTTGGTTCGCTTCCCTAAACGTCCTACTAAGGTACTTGCCGGCCACGGCCATCCTAGCCTTCTTGCTGAAACCTGAGCAATGGCCCAGAAACGAGATTCCTGAAGTAGAGGAATTTAATTCTTCTAGGCACTGTAAAAAGTATGTTCGTAGATGTACAATATACAGTACACAATAATAAAATTTACAATGATAAAATTTACAATGATACAATATACAATTGACTGCTTACAAAAGTATGTTAACATGTACTCTTGCTCTTCAGTCGATTTCAGGCTGATACGCAGTGCTTGTATATCTTTAATTTCGAAAGTTCCCAACTTTTGTGCCCCAGCATCGGACTCTTTGAAGTTGCGTGGGTGTTCCAACGTGCAACGTGACACCCACTGAGCAGGTGCAGCAACACGATCCTGGCAGTGCAGTGTGTTTGCATGACGTCAGCAGGCAGACGCGCCACTGACGAGGACGAGTGGGCATAAAGTGATGTAGGTGCGCGGCGCATGCATGATTCATTCCTCCTTGTGACGCGGGTCCACGGGGTGGGGGAGATATTGCCGCCCGTGCGATAAAACTAGACAGGCGGCGGGAGGACGCCGCGCCCGCGTCGCGACGCCCGCGCGCGCCTGCAAGACGGGGGGTCTTTACGGGGGGAGGAGAACGAGGAAAACCAGCAGCAGGGGGCCCAGCCCATATCACCGGAATGGGGGACATTAATTCTAGCCACGCTCGAAGGGGTAAAAAAAAGAAACATAACCATGACCCTGCCCTGTGGGCTTCGGACTACCACCTTAGGGTTCCTATCGCCCCTTCGTTATCTTACTCTTTTTCTTGTCTGCCTGCCTTTCACTACAAAATAAGTGAGAAGCGATGGGAGAGATAGTTGATGTAACAAGCAGGCCCGCCCTTCCGCCAAACGCAGGTGCCAGCTCCACTTGGCTGGGCCGGCAACTCCGTTCGGCAGGGGCCGGGCCTTCTTGGCCTGCCGGTGGCGATAGTCGGGCCTGCGGCCCGACCATTCCAGTCTCACGATTTACTGAAGAACATGGTCAAATAAATAATGTGACCAGTAAATCACTTTGCATATTTTTTGAGTAAACTGGCGGGGGGCCTGCGGCCCTATAGAGATTTGCTCCTTTTGACATGACAAAAGATTGTAACGGGGCAAACGCCGTGACTTGAGAGTGCATTTACTCGACTAATTGTAGAGTCTAACTTGGTTGAACGTCAATTGGTGTTTAAACTTTCGACACTTCCGAAAAGTATAGCCAGCAGCTGGACACGATATGGATCCTATTGATAAACTCTGTGTGCACATGAGTGCAGAATTTAAACGTTTACAAAACGTCTAAAATTTGCACACTCCGCAAGTATGCAACTCGAATCAAGGGGAATTGGCTCCAAAAAATTGTACGCCCGAAGTCAAAGTGCATTTTAAAACAGAAGATTTTTGTATAAATGTGTTTTTTGTTTTTGTTTGTTGAAATACGTGCAAATTGTTAATAACTGTTGTACTTCAGTCGACTTCAGTAACACTAAATCTCTCCTCCTAGTGTCGCCGTGAGCCTGTGCAAGGCGACCCGGCCCGGCTGGAGTAGGGGAGGTGCAGGGTGACGCGCCCGCGTGATGGAGGACCCCACGGCGTTATTGTGCTCTTATGAAGCTCAACAGATGATACTTTTGGAATAGAAGTGGCGGCGCGCTGTTGCCATTAGATGTTTCTCTCGCTCTCCGCCGCCCCCTTCACCCCTCCCCTTTCCTCTCACTTACTATCCCTCCCTGTCTCTGCCCCAGATATCCTTCTTCGCCGCCGGCACACTCGTTGGACATGGTCGGCTGCTCCGTCGCGTCGGGCTCCGTCGTTCGGGTTCAGCAGAAGACGATTTTCATTCCGTCGAGCGATGTTGGGATGAAAAACGCCTCGCCTTCCGCCTGGAGCGTCGCTCGACGTGTTACGGCGGCGCCCGAATGCTCTCTTCTGCATAGCTTTCCGTTCGTGCGTGCGAGTGTGGGGTGGGGTGGGCGACTGGGCGACGCGGGTGGGGTGTGGGCCGGGTTTGGTCGACGCGTGAGGGGCGGCGAATCGCAGCGACGGTGTGTGTGAATATTAATCATGTTCTGTATGATTTACGAACCGGGCTATGAGGTGCTGAGGTAAGGGCCAGGCCGCACCACGAAGCAGCGCAAACGGTGGGATATGGTGGGGAGGTCCTGGAGCAACTCGTGTTGAGGAGCACAGAGCGGGGTGGCTGTGTTAGGATCAGCAAGCTTACGAGGAGGATGGGTTCTCGGTGTTGAGTCTGGCGTGGATGACACGACACAAAAAAGAGCACCGTCATTACTGTCGGCAACTGTTGACGTGTATGTATGCGTGTGTGAGTTTAGCTTGTATAATGACAAAGAAAAGCCGGGCTTGTGTAATGCTAAAAGAAAGCCATCCCCTTGTCAGAGGGGTTTTATATCTTCTTTGTGTCGACCGCTCATCCATCCGGGTAATGAGAGCCTAAAATTGCGATGCTCGTGCGTGGGGGAGGGATTGTGAATGGGGGAAGAGGGGGGGGGGGATTCTGCATGATTTGAGCCACGCTCCGCAATTCCCAGCTTTCTTCTCCACTCAGAGAGCACCATGTCCTTCACAGTAAACACGACAGAGACTTTAGAACAGAACTGATCACATCATGCGCCATTTCCAACTCGCCTCACATTCCGGGCCCCTTTGCCTTTGGCCCTTTCAGTGGTATGGGAACTGCTTTTCATTTGGTGGAAGAAGGACGACGCAACTGAAGCCTGTCGTGATAGGTTTGCTTCGTCAAGGCCCCGTGAGGGAGGGGAGGGGAGGGCAAGGGCGGGGCGGGCGAGGGGTAGGGCGTACCCCACAGGACTAACATCCAAGTTACTTATTTTCAGACGTCAGTCAAGGTGGCTTCTTTAGAGTTGACAAGTTGGGGAGGCTGGTGGATCGAAGCAGGCTGCCGCTGGAGAGCTCCGAGCTACAGCCCAGAGGGCGGCCGTGGGAGGGGCAAAGGGCTTTGACGTTATTGGCACCAATTTGCTAACCTTGGCAGCGGGCTGCCGGCCGGGCCCGAGGGAGTTCTCGGAGGAGTAACCTGAACGCTTGTGGCGCATCTTAGCGAGCGAGCGCGTGAGCCCCCAGCTTGGGCAATAATCCGATAGTTAGTCTCCGGGACCGGACGGCAAGCTGAATCCAAGCCGCCCCGGCGTGTTTTGCATAACTGCTTTGCAATAGGCTTGGCGGGGCATGGCCATGGTACTTTTAAAAACGCATCAGCTGAGCGATGGGCGAGTCGAGCAAGGGGGAGCGAGTAAGAACGAGAGAGGAAGAGAGATGAAGAGATTAAGAGCGGCTGTAGAGGAAAGTGGGGGGGATTAATCACATCGCTGACGTCTTCGCTAACGGCTGATAATAGAACGACTTTGGAGGCAACTTGGACAGGAGCTCGGGTTCGCGGGGGAGGCGGGCGTTTGCTGGCTTGTGGGCAGACTGCGTCAGGACAGGGTAGGGTCAGGGCTCGGCAGGTGGCACGGCACCGCAGGGCCGACCTGCCTAGTCCATTCATAGCCCGAAGGTCGCAAAGTTTGCCATGGGTCGGACTCGAGTATCTGCATCGGTTTAGAGGTGGGAGCGGCAGGACCCCAAAAGAGGCTAGCAGGAGACGACCCCAGGCAGGACCCCAGCGATACTGTTGTCAGCTCAGCGTCACTGAGCAGCCCATATCAAACAAGCAGGCCCGCCCTTCCGCCAAACGGAGTTGCCAGCTCCACTTCGCTGCGCCGGCAACTCCGTTCGGCAGG
>NW_026267463.1:68061-71270 GCF_000697945.3 Frankliniella occidentalis
CGATCCGGGCCGGCGGCATGCCGGCGGTCCGCGACTCGCCCGGAGCCGGGTCCCGAAGCCATCCGAAGACGCCCCCGGCTGCCGCTGGTGGCAGCCGAAGGCAGCCGAAGTGGGGCCCGGCCTGTCACCGGCCGGTTGACATGGCTGGTTGTAAATGCGCGCAGAAACTACCGAATGCGTAGTCCATCTACTTAATGGTCCTTGGGTCCACCGCCTCGGCCTCGGCGTTGAACCCAACGAGTACCGAGTACGAAGTTCTCAGACCCGTCACTAGTGCAATAAAGCATTCCGGTAAAGCTGAAATGCAGAAGAATGCGGGGAAGAAGAAAACGGAAATCGTTATGCTATAACATGGTGACTTCCCGTTCTCTTGTTCCATGCATTCTTCTGCATTTTAGCTGTACCGGAATGCTTTATCGCAGATCTTGCGGCAGGTCCACAAACTTCGTTCGCGTCACTCACTGAGCGTTCGAGAGAAAACAGTTCTGGAAGCATTACTGTTCTTCATTGGATCCCGTTTAAGCTGGGTGAAATACCCTATTCCAGTACTTTGTCAAGAAGATGTTCCAGGCCAGGATACCCGGGTATCTTAAATGGAAGTGAAAAAGAACAAACTCACCGCTTTATCTGTTCCCGTACGCCAGACCATGCCGCGCGTAACAGGCTTCGCTATATCTCACGAAACAACGCGCGCCTGGCATGCAACTTCTTTGGCCTGCGGCGCTGACACCCGAGTCGAGGAGTGGAAAACGGTACACGAAGATACGGGCCTTCGACCCGCCACTTTCGTGTGGCATGCAGGGTTGTAATATTTCGCTTAGTTTCGCCAAAAATACCCCCCAGCCGAAAATTCCGGTTACGGTTACGGCTACGGTTACGACTACGGTTACGGTTACACTCGTAAATTGGACCCATTTCCGGTTACGGTTACAATTAAGTTCCGGTTACGATTACGTTTACTGTTTCGGATATACGATTACGGTTAGTCAGCCCGGTTACGGTGAGAACGTTCCGGTTACGGTGATGACGTATTGGCAGTAACTCAAAGCCCCCATGAGACCAGAGCACATGTCACCCTAGTAAACTTTTGACGCCGAGCACAATGGTGGTGTTTTCGTCGCGGTATCTCTAACAGTTCTCAAGATAGCCAGGGGTTGAAAAATCGACACTTTCCAAACTCCACACATAGGTTTCACTTGTGTTTCCCTTACGTTACCCTTAACCGATTCTCCCTGCAAAGCTTAGTTTAAGCGCTACGATGTTTCAAAGTTTGATATTTTCCGGTTACGATCGTAATCGTTTTACATTACTCGTAACCGTAACTGCTGACCGTAACCGGGCTACGGTTACGGTCGTATTCGTAAGCTTACTCGTAACCGTAAGTGTAAACCGTAATCGAACTCCGGTTACGATCGTAATCGTAAATTTTAACCGTAACCGTAGCAAATTACGGCCGTAATCGTAAATTTTGACCATAACCGTAGCAAATACGGCCGTAATCGTAAATTCTGGCCGTAAACGTAACCGGAATTTTCGGCTGGGCCTCTAGCTCCAAAACGGTACAAGCTAGAGAAAAACGGACAAAATTTTAGCCCCCAGGCGTCTACGATGATGCCTTTCCCCTCATGAAAACGTATTAATTATTGTCAAAAAGACGTCTCTTTTAAGGCCTGATGTTTTTTGTTTGTTTTTTTTTGTTTTGTTTCTTTTGAAACTCCAAGTTTTGAGCTAGAATATTCGTTTTTGATCTCGATGTTTTTTATCATGGTAAAAAACAACCCCAAAAATCTCAAGTCGCTGGCTCAACTCATTCTCGAGTTAACGCGGCCACCAGTACAGATTATTGGCGCTTCTGTGGAAATGCAACAAGTGGCCACGGTGACATGACGCTGCCCGCCTTTGAGTGTCGGGTATAACCGATCCCAAACGGGTTCGTTTAGAAAGGATAAAGGCCAAAAGTATAACACGAGACTTGTTTTTTGGACGCGGAAGGTGGTGAGGGAGAGGGGTGGCTAGCCCCGCCCAGCGTCATATCGCATGCAGCGCACACGCCGCGCGGCCCCCAATAATTTCAGTTAGTTTAACCTCGGCGTTTTTTCTCTCACGTGTTCCCCTTACTCTTCCCTGCGCGCGCGCGCGTGTGTGTGTCATTGTGTGTGTCCATGTGTGTCGCGCGCGCCGTGTGAAGTGGAGCAACGCTTAGACAAAACGCCATTACAACAAAAAAAGTCAGAGTAAAACGTAACAATGTCACGGGTAAAACAAAGGTAGGATATCCCACCTTTCCAGGGGCGTTAAATTCAAAAGGTGTTAACGTTTTAGTTTTTCCTAAATATTTTCTGATGAAGCAAAGCAAGGTTTGTAGAACTTATATTTCCGTATTCAGCTCAAAATTCCGCTTCGATCAAGCCTACATGTGATGGGGTTCAAATCGCAAATGAAAGAAATTTAGTAGATTCCTCAGGGTCAGTTACTTCTTTCACCGTTCTTCAGACACATATCAGATGTGGGCTCGTTCAAAGCGGAATTTTGAGCTTAATGCACAAATATTAGTCCTACAAACCTTTGTTTGCTTCAGCAGAATATACTTCGAAAAAACTAAAACGTCAATGCCTTTGTAACTTTAAGGGAAGGACACAAAACTTTTATTAAAATATTCGACTTACCACATCTGAACACAAAACAGTAACACTTCCTGGGTAGATGTACGCTAGCTGCGTCGCAGCGAAACAGTGTTTCGTGAGGTTTCGCGAAGTCTGTAACGCGAGACGTCGTGTGGCGCACTAGGGTCCTCCGCTAGAGCACGAAGCTGAACTATGAAGAACAAAAGCGGATATGGAGAGCGATGGCGGGGCGGGCGAGCGGAGGAGCGGCTGGCGGGCGGCAGGCGCGGTAAAGGTCCGGCTATGACAGAAAGGGTGGTGCACCGTGGCTTGCCTACCTACAGGGGTTTTGTTAAGACTATGAGGGAGGCGAACGCGTCCCCCTTCTATTCCTATACCGCGCCTGGCAAGGCGGAGAGGCAGGCTCCCCTGCCACCTAATACGAAAACTGCTGTTTGTAAGGAAGGAACTATGAGTGATATTCCCACTTGATAAGCTTAGTAACGACGCGCTCACCGGCAGCAGGTCCTTGGTTACGCGACGACCACCGCCAGCTATACTTTGTCCTGTTTGTCCACCACTCGGTCGACTCAAACGCCCCCCCCC
>NW_026267463.1:72762-73761 GCF_000697945.3 Frankliniella occidentalis
CCGTATTTTCGTCGAAAAAAGCACTCTAGCGCCCAAACGGTGCCAGATAGAGTCAAACGGACAAAATTTTCGCCCACAGGGCTCTACTTTCACGAGTTACTCCTAAGGAGACCATAAAAAAAATATTTTTTTCCTACTTTTTGGACCAACCCCTATTTCTTTGTTACCCCCTTTCACCCCCTTAGGGGTGGTTGCCAGGATTTGCACCAGGCGTTTCGTTGTCCAGGAGTGACCCCTAAGATATCCTGAAATTTGTAGACCTCTAGCTCATCTCCTTCCTCTTACACGGACGATGGACAGACGGACAGACAGACAGACAGACACGAGAGCGGTTGCATAAGTCCGCTTTAATGCTTTATTAAAAGCAGAAGGGCGGGCTAAAAAGGAGGAGTATGCAATTCGTTTGATTATTTTGGCGCACTGTTCAGTTAGGAGGGGCCAGCGGAGTTGACTTTCAAATGTTCTCATTAAATACACACAAGCCATGTATACATTTACTGACGTACCAATGGCATCACTGGTAACGCAAGTGTGTTAATATCGCTCACTTGTAGGTGTGCGATCATCCATTCGTACACTTGGACTTGGAGGGGGGGGGGGCGTGTGACGTTTTCTAGAAAATCTACACGTTTAGCCCCTCAAGTGTACGAATGGATATTCGCACACCTACAAGTGAGCGACATTTACATCTTGCGTTTCCCGTGTGAATGCGCCCTTATTGGGTTGACAAGAGAGGCCACTTCGCTTGTCGACAGTTGCCCAGAAGTGTCCCTACCTGGTCCCGTCTCCGCTCGACACACGCTGCTGCTGCTGCTGCTGCTGCCGATGGCTGCTCAGCGCGCCTTGCGCCGCGACCCACCCGTTTCGGACGGGTATTTGTTGTGTTCTCCAAACACGCGAATTGCGCGCGCGACTCCCTCTGAAGGGAGGATAGGGCGAGAACGCCCTGCGCTACAAAAACAAAAGTGGGAGAAAGGGAGAGAGAAGGGGAAGGGGGGG
>NW_026267463.1:73811-74344 GCF_000697945.3 Frankliniella occidentalis
GGGGCGGGGCGGGGTGGTCTGGAAGACGATGCGAGACTCGGCGGCACACCGCGGAGCAGACGCTGTTACGCAACGAGGCAAACCGCTCGCTGGAAGGGTGATGCCGCGGCGCAGAAAGCCGGTCGTGGTTAAATCTAATTGAAAGTAACCTTCTTCGTCGCTCACTTGAAAAACAAAACGAGTTTTGTTTGTGTTGCGCTTTTTTGAGTCTTTCATTCGATCCCCACCCTTTCCCGACGTGGAACGTGGACGCGCTGAGTGTGATCTGCGTCTCCGCCCCTCCCCGTGCTCTGGCACAGCGTGCGGTGCACAGCTCACTGGCGCAGTCACCGGTCCACTTGCGGGTGACCAAGGTAAGGCTGCTAGGGTGGCCCAGTTTTTTTTTTTTTTTTTTTTTCGAAGTTTCGACAGAGTGCACTGCAGGTCAGAATCGACTAGAGGGTGAAAAATGAAGGAACACCTATTTTTACTGTCGCTGAGAAACCATTTTTGGCTGAGCTTGCGAAGCCTTTGCTGTGATGTGGGGTGCAGAG
>NW_026267463.1:74394-77484 GCF_000697945.3 Frankliniella occidentalis
CTAGTCCGGTGCACGACGGATCGAACGCGGACTGGTCCACAGGGGTGCGGACTCTTTCCGGACCGAAAACGGACTGATGCCGGACTAAACTTTTTCGTACGGGAGTTCAACGTCACCCGATCTCGCCACGACGCTTCAAGAAAGTTCGATGTCCTTTTGGGCTCGACGGTACATCTGCATACTTATCGCTGATTAACAGGGTAAATGGTACTCGAATTCCAAATTGGTTGGCCGATATTAGTTCATCGGGAACCAAGGAATACATACATCATTATTTTAGTTAATTTAAAGCCCTTAATTGTAGTGTAATTCTAAACTTCAATTTAACGCCGCCAGCCGAAAAGCACATATAACTTTGTTGAAACGTCGCGGCGAGATCGTACAGCGTTGAAATGTCGCGGCGAGATTGGACAAATTTGAAATGTCGCGGCGAGATCGGACAACGTTGCACAACGGAGCGTTGAAGCGAGGCTGACGAAAGGATAAGGAGACAAAGAGACGATGGAGATTAGGAGACGAGGATATGATGAAAACGAGTGCTGAGGAGACAACTCGTTTAAAAACACCCATACGAGTCACAAAACAGGAGCAGACGAGAGTCCAATACGCGAGCAAGTAAAAGATTACAGGCCCTGTCCTGTCAAGTCAAAAATTAGCTAACGTGAAGTGGTAAAGCAACTGTATTTTTAACAGTGTGTACACGATGCGCACAAGGTTTGCACGCTGTTCAATACGTCGCGCACTTGTCGGTGCACGCGTTATTGCTCGTCAATTTCATCACGAGGTGGCCTAGGGGCGGGCGTGTGGGTCTATTGCGTGTCTGTCAACAATCCCAAGTGATTACTCTTTTTGCAGCAGGATGTCGTGTCGCGAGGTCCGTGAGTGCTGAGGTCAAGTGATTAGCGAGAGACGTGTTGGCTCAACTGGGTTTATTCGGTTCCAGCTTGCATACATATGGTCAACATAGATGGCGCTGATAGCAGGCGAGGTTGCCAACATGACAGGTTTAACTAGCACGTCTCCTTAATGTTTTGCTAAACTTGCTTTGTGCTGCTCTACTTATGTTTTGTTTTCCTGAAATATGCTTGTTTGTTTCAATTGCTTCAGGTAAGCGCACAGACGCACCCATCGGGTCCAAGGAAGGACGAGGGCTACCGGATTCCTTTGCTGTTCCTGTTTGCCTGCTTTGATTCGTCATTGACGCTGGCGCCAAGCACCGTTGTCCCCGCTATTCTGTCGCCACCTGCATCCCGGAAGACACACAGTGAGTAGAAGTCTAGAAAATTTAAAGCAATGGTAAATTTAAAACCCTACAACCCCTAGGCACATGTGCCGATTCTCTTGAGTTTGTTTTCTGTCGAACCAATTGCTCACTTCAATCAATTTATTTGCAGCTGTTATAGCCGTTTTGGTCCAGTTGTTTACGTCCAAGTACCTGCTCGGTTGACCCAAAGTTACCTTAAATCTGATCACTATTGATCTACCCCGCACGGTACGCACGCATACACTACAAGTAAAGGAGTGACCCAATACGATTCAAATAGAGCGATATTGTGAATCCAATTTGACGACTCTTTGGAGAGCGATATTAATCACATCGCTCGTTTGGAGTAACTTTTCGCGACATTTTCTGTTACGAAGAAGACTCATGTTGAGTCATTTCGCAAAAGTCGCTCTAACAGAGCGATGAAGCCTATTATATAATACGTCGCTCTATTCGGGAAAGAAAAGTCACTCTACGTTTTACAGTAGTTTACACATCTGAGCGAAAATGTACTCGAAAGTTTGTCCCTCTTCATTTTAGGCGTTTTATCAACTGTGGTAAAATTTAAAATTTGCTGATTCTCGCCCGTCTAAATTGGGATGCGTGCTTTGAGCCGTGCACAGGAAGACTCCCCTCCACAAATTGCCCCCGCCTACAAATGTGCTTGCTCTGTGGCCTGGCGCTTGGCCTCTCGCAAGCCTGGTGGGCGGCACAAACGGCCGAGAGAGTGGCGAGGGAGAGAGGGAGGGGGAGGAAGAGTCGGGGACTATCTGCCGCAGCGAGCGATTCATCCTTCCACCACGCGGTCCGCTATCGCGATGCATCGCCCGGAAGAGCAGGGACTACCGCTCGGCGGGGCGGGGGAGGGTGCGGCTCGCGGCGGGCTGCGAAGGTTTAATAAGATAGCGCGCACAAGAGTAAGTCTCGTGTGTTTTGGTGCGGCCCGGGCACAAGCGCGCTACGCGGAGCGGTGCGAGAGCGAGAACTTCTGATTGTGGGACACTTTCTCCGCACGGAAGGCGAGGAGGGAAGATCTGCAGTTAGTCATGCCTTTTCACGGCGGACTACAGACCTCCTTATCCATGCTCTACGTGTCTCTATTATGCAGCCCCCCCCCCATCCCCCTCTCCCACCTCTTCCACCCTATCCGTCTCCCCTTGGTCTCTCTCTCTCCCCCCCTCTCTCTCTCTCTCTCTCTCTCTCTCTCTCTCTATTTTTACGCTATTGCCAGTCAGATAGATAGATGGTAGAGTTAACATCGTCTAGAACGACTAGTCGAAAAGTTCTCGTGTCACTCAATGGTTTGGTCATCGGGGAAGTTTCGTTGTTGAGAACATGTCACCACACTGCGGTGGGTCTTTCTAACCTTCACCATTAAGTCTTTATTTGAATTTCACCTCTCTCTCTTCCTTTTCCATCTTCCTCTAGCTCCCCCCTCCATCTTCCTCTCCAGATTGTAGGCTGCTCTGACGCGAAAGGAGAATTAAATTGCCCCGTGTCGTGGAATGGCGTCGGCACCTCTGTGATGAGATGCAACCGACCTGCTATCTTCGCGTCTTCACGCCTCGTTATTAACTACCCGTCGCCTAACGAGCTCAAAGTTGTAGCCGTTGCACGGGCGTCCGCGGGGCACAGCTGGCGCTGTGTACTTTCTTTTGCCAAGTTGGAAGTAAAAGTTCCTCTCTTTTTTCATAAAATAGGGGCCAGGGAAAGAAAAAAAGCGACAAACAAACAAACACGGCTAAATTTGGTATGCGCGAGCGTATGTGATACGGGCTCTGGTCGTCCTGTACCCATCATGTCCAGGAAGCCACGGCACTAGATTT
>NW_026267463.1:87004-90437 GCF_000697945.3 Frankliniella occidentalis
CCCCTCTTTCCTGTTCTTCCCTGCCTGGCCTCCCATCTGTACATTACTATTACTATATTCCTTTAACTGTCACATTTGAGAATTTTAGCACACTAACGATTACAGCTCAGCCACTACGGGCTGCTGCACGTACTCCTACGTTAATACCTCCGCAATGTCACGGCCTGTGACATTTTGCGCCGTCGGATAGGCAACCCACCTGCCCTCCTTCCTTCCCGCCGCTCCACTCCGCCAGCGCCCGGCAAACGCGCATGCGACACTAGCGCTAGCGCGTGAGCGGTGGCCGGCGCGTGAAGCATGGGTCAGTCGAGCCCAGACCAGCAAGCGAGACTGACGCGCGCGTCGCGCAGCACCGGTTCAGACACAACCACGTGTCTCGGCCAGCCGCCGTCAACATCGTCTGTGTCCGCGTCTCCATTGCTGCTGTTCTTCATCTTCCACCATGTTCTTCAGTTCGCCCATAAGGGCAAGGTTCCCCGGAACGGACGACGGACGTCATGATGGGCTAGGCCACCACCTGCCCCCTTGCCCTCTGAAACCACCGCCGACACCACCACCATGTCCTCATCCTCATCTTCGACTATATGGACGCCACCATCACCACCAAGGCCGTGGCCATCGCAAACGTGCAGGTGGGCTGTGATGCGCTCCCTCCTCTTTCCATCGGCCGGTGCCGTGACGTCATGTCCGGCGCCGTCCATTCAAAGCCCAGGTTTTGCCTGTGTGTTCGTGTGCGCCTTTTAGAGCTTTCGCGCTCCTCTGCGTACTCTTTGAGACGCAATGTCTGTATGCCGTCAGTTATGTGACGTAGTTTGCAGTTTGTGTATCCGTTTCCGGTGGGAGGCGCCGCCCCTGTTTAGGGTTGTTAGGCTTCACGTGCGCTAGGTAAAGCGCGAAGCCTTAGGCGGAGGCCGTGGTGTCGTAGTGTGATCATCTTTCTGCGACGAGAAAGAATATATGTCTACGGGAGCTGTTTGGAGCTGTGGTTGGCTGAGCGATTAGCGAAGCCTATTACTCCGTCTGGTCGGAAAAAAACTTTTTCTGTCTGTGTAACGAATTGAGCGAGTGACCTGGGGTTTTCAGGGTCGTTTTGTGTTATAAAAAGACAGATCGAGTTCGAAGATGAGCATTCTAGGTCAAAAATTGGATTTAAAAAAATCAAACTCAATCGGGCCCAAAAATGACGTTCTTTGAAAATATTTTTTTTTATGGTTTCCTATAGGGAAACTCATCAAAATAGAGCCCTGTGGGCGAAAATTTCCTCCGTTTTGCTTAAGCTCAAACCGTTGAAGCTCTAGAGGGTGTGTTTGACGAAAATAAGCGTAAAAGTGTACAACTCTGCATGCTAAGTCGAAGTGACGGGCCTTTGACGGGCCGAAGGCCCGTATCCTTGTGTACATTTTTGCACTACCCGACCCGGGTGTGAGCGCCGCAGAGAAAGGTAGATGTATGCCAGGCGCGTCGCAGCGTTACAGTGTTTTGTGAGATATCGCCAAGCCTGTTACGCGAGACGTAGTCTGGCGTACATCTACCTTGTTCATATTTCATCTGTCCCCTGACTGTCAGCCGGTAACGAAAAAGTTGCAATTTTCAGCCTTGTCAGTCTGTATCTGGGCCCTGAGCGAGCTCGAGCCGACCCTATCGGCTTTACTTAGTTGCTGTAGGACTAGTCCTTATTTTCGGACCCCCGATGGCTTTGGATGCATTGCCTATCCTCCAGGGGCACATATTTGCCGCGGATTTCACAAAACTCGGACTTTGGGTGGATATAGTGACCTGTGACGATGACTACCGACCTAAATCTTTATGAATGTTATTTTTTTGTTACTTATTTTCAGTTTACATAGTTTTTGATCATTCTATTCGGTTAAAAATTTCAGTGACTCATTCAATGTAAAGATCAGAAACATTGTCAGGAATTTTCATTGTGACATTTATTTTTACAGAAAAGTCTATTTATATCGGTTCAGGTCCCGGTGGCCTGGTGGCTCGGCCGGTTAAGTTTGAATGGAGCGGCGCACGCAGTGCAGCCAGACAGCGGGGAGGGGCAGCCGCCGCGCGGACCTGCTCCCCGGGAGGCTTCCCTAGGGCTGTGCGGTATTGAAATTTCAGTACCGAACTTCGATATTAAAAAAATACCGAAACTTGTCGGTTTCGGTTATCGATACCGTACCGAAAATACCGAAATACCGAAATATCGAAATACCAAAGTATCGAAATTTCGACAACAGAGAAGCTAACGAGGAAGTGAAACAGTTTGGGCACTTTGACCCGACCTGACCTACACGGACAGTGATAGTGGTGCTGGCTGGCACGGCACGGCACGGCAGGGAAGGCGCGTTGGCGAGGGGGGAGGGGAAGGGGGAGAGGAAGAGAGGGAGAGCGGGAAAAGAAAGGTAGGAGAGACTGAGGGGGGGGGGGCGGACAAGTAAAAGTAAAGGTTTGAGGGGGCGCGCGCACCCACTCTGAGTACCAAATTCTTCGTATTATGGAAATATCGAAATACCGAAATTCCCAAACTTTCGGTATTTTTCGATATTTCGATAATATCGAAATATCGTTCCCGAATTGCAGAAATTTAAAATACCGAAGCATCGGTATAAAAAAAATACCGATATCGTTTCGGTATTTCCGAATATCGCACAGCCCTAGGCTTCCCTGCCCTCGCGCGCCCTCGCGCTCCACCTGCCGATCTCTATCGCCGTGACCTCGCCGCGGCCGTGCGTGCGGGGAGTCTCCAAGGCGTGCTCGCGTTACACGGCGCAAAAGTGGCAAGTTAAGCCACAAAGTGCTAACCAGCGCACCCGCCCAGCCCAGAGCCGGCGGCCTATGGGCGTGAGGCGAGGCACAACATTATCGTGCTTTTAAAAGGCCGCGGTGCCCTGGCTGGGGTGGGGCTCAGCAGGGGAGGTGGGGAGGTTACAGTCGGCCAAGGGCAGCCGTGGCGGGGCCGGACGTGCGCGGATGAGATCTGTTAGTGCGTCCCCATTCTCGAGATGAGATGAGCCGAGCCCGGCTCCACCCCCGGCCGAGGCTGTCCCCGCGCGCCGTGCCCCGCCACCAACCTGCTGCCCGGCCAGGCCAAGGCCCTCCAGATGCCGCCGCCCTGCGCCCATCTGCTGTGACGAGCAGGATGTGAGTTGGAAAGCGGTGCGTGAGCGTGCGTCAGCAAGGGCGGTGCAGGAGGTGTCGGCCCCGCCTGGTGAGCAGGCGTCAGGTCTGAGGTTTATGGGCGGGGCGGCGGGGCTCGGCGGGGCGGTGCTCTTGGCAGCAAATGCTTGGGAGGAAGCGCTCTGCGTGTTCCGCAGGGCGAGGCCCGGCAAGGCCGTGGCCGAGGGATATGCTGAGCGCGCCACACACCAACGGAATGAGCTCGCTTCCCCTGGGAAGAGTTTCCGTCCTTCGTGCCGGGCCCGCTACTGCCCCCCCCCCC
>NW_026267463.1:90487-92435 GCF_000697945.3 Frankliniella occidentalis
CGGGGAGCTCTTTCGTGTTTGGTGTCGTCCCCGCATCACTCAGTGGGCGTGGGGTGGGAGGTTGAGCGGGTGGGGGACCATTTGATGGAAATGCTTTTATAATGTAAACTTGACCGGGGTGTATTTCGCCTGGTGCGGTTGGACCTCCCGTCCCCCCTTTGTGATGGTGTTTAAGCAGGGGTTGGGAGGGGGGGGGGCGCACGTGCGGGTCCCCCAGCACAAACGGCCGAGCCTGCCCGCCATCTTGACAAATTCCTTCAATTAGTCCGTTCCGTCTTCTTGGCCCGGTCGGACGCACCGCGCCCCATACCCGCCCCACTCTGACGCGCCAGGCCAAGCCACGCCGCTCAGCAGACAATGCCGTCATTAATCCGCGCGCTACACGGCGTGAAAAAAAAAGGACGACTCGCTGGAAAAAAGAAGAGGAATAAATTAATCAAGCTGTATAATGAAGGGCGTGTGATGATGCCCCGCCCAGCAGTCAAGGCGACGGGGCCACTCAATCCCGCGCAGGAGGGGGTCATGCAAATGTGAGCGGGATGAAGGGGTAGCGTGAGCGGGGTGGAAGAGGGGCAAGGCAGGAGAGCCGTCACGACCGCAGAGCTGGAACGACGTTTCCTTTTTATTATTTTCACATTTGATCGCAAGGGGGTGTATTGGGGGAAGGGGGTGCATTAGTTCTGATGGTACGTCTGAAAATTGAGGACTGCTGGTTCGAATGTTGCCTGCGTGTAATAAAAGAGGGTGCAACCGCAACCGAGCACACTGCAAACAAAATAGTTCTGAAGCTAAAACAATAGTGGAATTGGTGCAAACGTAGTCTGTCCTGTCGCATTTTAGAAAATAAGTTTCTTTTAGCCGTCGACTAGTAAGTAAGCAGTGCTGTACTGTGGTGAGGAGGTTGGCGTTGGGGTCCTCCAAAGTTTGGTCGACGTCATAAAGGGTGTCCTCGCCTGCCCAACGCCATGACACGCCCCGCGTCGCACCGGATGTGCCGGAACTAGAACAGGAACTTGAACCGGAAGCGTGAGCAGCGATAGGGGCTCTGTCGGAAACTGGAGAAGGGGAACATCTGCACCTTCACAGTATTTCATATCATGACGCGACATTCAAAATGTGTTCGACAAAAACGGTGTTTGAAAACAACTGTCACCATAATTATTGTGTTGGCAAATTCGAGGTCACGTTGGTGACTTCTCTTTTTTAACGCTTTAAATTCGGTTTTCACGTAGAAGTAGCTTTCAGGCGACAGCTAATAAAGTCCATTAAAATTGTACGCCGTTTTGGTCACAATTTCAAGAGGAATCGTAGTGATCACTACGTATAGAAACCACCTGGAACTCGCCGTGGCTTTGAAGGCTTGTTAGTCTTCGAGTAGGTTTTCTTTGAGGCAAAATCATTTATTTTTATACCTCTTTCTCTCATGTCTCTTGCATAATGTCCAGGCTGGAATGCTTGTTGACTTAGGTTTGGGCTGGCTGGTTAAGCCTCCGCGTTGTTCTGCCGTGGTTCTTCATTCTTCAAATCCTGGGTCCATGGCCAGGGGCTACTTTCCTTCTATGTTGAGCAGTAAAACAATTATGCGTTTTATGTCATACTTAATCGGAAGGGCACTGCTTTGTGGCATTTTGATAGCGGATCCCAAGTAGAACGCTCGTCAACAACACCCCCGAATAAACTGTCGCACCATGCACCTGGGCTCCGGTGTAGTCACTTTTCATTTGAAGCTGGGGATGGCTGGCGCTTTTGTGACGATGAGTCGCGCCCCGTCCCTGATGGATGGAAGGCCCAGCCAGACTTACAGCGGGCCTACCGGGCGCCTTGCCGATGGCGATACAGGCAGCAGCTGCTGTCGCTTCGGTGTGATTGTGTGTGAGTGATTGGGAACGAGTGCTGAGAGTAGCAGGGGCACAGGGGAGGGCAGGAGCCGGGTGGCAGAGGGGGGGGG
>NW_026267463.1:98505-99060 GCF_000697945.3 Frankliniella occidentalis
TCATAGGTAATCTTCGGTAATCTTCGGTAATCCTTGGTAATCATCACTTTTTGGTAATCAGGTGTACACGATTTTTTCGAGTTGGGCACCCCTCGTACCGCCCCTTTTCGCCCGTCCCTGCCACCCCCTCTCCCCACCCCCACCGCTCCTTCCGTCCTCCACGCGCGGAGGACCTCGCCCTTGCCAAACTGCCTCCCGCAAATGTAGTCTAGGCCTCGCGAGTGCGCTCTCGCTCGCAGTAGTAAAATTTCTTTATTCCCTTATTCTCTTTACGCGCTGCGGTTGCCGAAGCCTGGTAGGTCCCGCTGATGCCCGCCCTTCCTCTTTCGCCTGCTCTCCGGCATGTTTCGCTGCTGCGCGCCGCTTGTCGAAGTTTCCTCGTAAAGCTCCGAGCGCGCTCTCGTCGGTCTCCACATGCGCCTGAGATTATCGGTCCTAGAGGGGAAAATATTTCTCCGCATCGTCGCCGCCTCGCCGCTCCAGCCGATGACGGGTCTCGTCTGTGCTGCGCTGCTTGAGGGATTGCGGGGGCCATGTTTGCATACCCCCCCCCCC
>NW_026267463.1:99110-106538 GCF_000697945.3 Frankliniella occidentalis
CCCCCCCCCTACCAGTCCACACCACACTCTGCCGCGTCGCCCTCGGGCTCCCAGCACGCCCACCAGCCCTACCCTCCCCCAACCCCCATCCCCTTTGGAGCGGGGATCAGTCACGACCCTTCTTTATGTTTCATAGCGGGAGGGACAGAGATCTAAAGGGCGTGCCGATGGCGGAAATTGTTCGTTTGTCGCGACCCCCGCCCCACCCCGTGCTGCAAGGGGACTTTGATTAAAGTTTGGCCATCGAGTGCGGCGCCGGCTGCGCTTTTGACAGCTAGGCTGTGCCCTGCGCCCCTCCGGAGCCGCCAAGCGGATGCACGCCATGTTGGTTATCCGGGCGGGATCGGGCGTCAACGACAATCTCTTCTTAGTGTTCCTTTGCCGCGTCAAGTTTAGAAGACACTTGACCCCCTGGAAGCCGAGCCGAGCCGGGGAGCGCGCCGCCTGCCAAGGCAAATCCCCTCGGATTTGAACCGCTAAACTTTCCATCAGAATAAGGAGGGGTTTGGTGGAGGGGGTGGGGGCTAGCTTGGAGAAGGAGAAACTGGAGCAGAACGGAGCGCCAAAACCCTTCTTCCTCTCTGTGTGCTTTTTTTTGCCTTCCGGCTCCCCTGGATTGGAAGAACAGTGCTGTATCCCAAGGGGTACTTTATCGATCAGTGCACCATGATACCCGTCATTTAGTAAATTCACGGTGTAGAGAGACCTGATTGCCACAACAAAGCGTGTGAGAGCAGAACCAAATCTAGTATGTTTAACAACGTTGGGTTTTAAAGGAGTTAACGCGGGGTGTCAGGGTCCCGGCAAGGCGTAAGGCGTGTTCACCACGTGCCCACCTCGGGGCCCAACGTGTTAACTCTGTACCTGATGTGACCGCCATAGTGTTGCAGTCAAACGACACGCACCACGCACCCCCTCTCATCACCTCCCCCACCGGCAGGACCCTCTGGGGGTTTGGGGCATGAAGGTTGAAAGAGGTGCGGGTGGGAGCGCATCGCTCGGCATCGCGCACTGCAGGACGCGGTAGCAGGTGCCGACTTAAAAGACCTGGTGCCACCTTTCGCGGATCAGCCACCACCACCGGGATTTTGGGCGTATTCTTTTTTTTTTTGGGGGGGGGGGGGGTCTAAAGTGAATCTCGACAATAGGTCGACCAAGGTATCGTCGAAATGCAACTTGAGAGCGATCTTGTTGACAGAACTCTCTTTATTGAAAAACTTCGTTTTCCTTAAGTTGGCGGCTGTCGATCCATTCTGTGGCCAGGCGAGACGGGCCCGCGGGCTGCTCGGCCGCGCAGAACGGCCTGCAGACGAAGTCCGCGCTATGACGTGGGGCTGGCGAGCGAGACTGGGGTGGGGGGTGAGATCGAACAAAACACACTCGCTACTTGGCCGGCTGCCCATGATATATGGCGGCGGCGTGAGGCTCGCTTGCCGTGACGTTTTATGAGGGCGAATTTGTTGCTTTTCGGGTGGGGGGAGAGGGTCAGTTGGAGAGAGATGAGGGTGGGGGGTAGGGGTAAAGAGGGGAGGGGGATTGAATTTGTCCAGGCCTTGCACGCTGGGCAGGGGGCTTCCGGGCACACACTGTTAAATGAAAGAGAAATTAGTGCCAACACTTTTGTCAGCTTGGGTATGAAGAAGTTTGCAGCTTACGAACATTTCGGCAGCTTTTGAAAAGGCCATATAGCGAAGCCTATTACTCTAGCAACCAAAAGGTTTCGCGTCCGTTTGATTTTATTGTTAGTTATGTCTGTGATCACCATAACTCGAAAACGAAATATGCTAATGCCAAAATTGTTCAGGGACGGTCAAGGTCCAGTTTATATCGGGTGTCAACGCCGCAGGCGTTGGTAGATGTATGCCAGGCATTTACCGCTGTGTTTTGTGAAACCGAGAAGCCTGTTGGCGTACATCTTCCTTGTTAGTTATAAGCTACAAAGCAAGCACTTTGTATAACAAGGCAAATACTTTGTTACTAAGCTCCCGAATTGTTCGCAGCTAACAAACTAACTATGTCAGAGCAGTGGCTGTCGGGCGGGCCTTCATACAGCCCACGTGGGCTAGGCCTGATGTCTGTGTGTGTCCTGGCCAGGCGGCCTCATAAAGGCCTCGTCAGCCGTGAGGGGATGCAACAGGCCAAGGCTCCCGCCATCAAGTACGGCACAATATGGAGGCTTCTGAGCAGACTGCCATGAGCCTGGCGACCTCACTCTGCAATAATCGCACGCACATCCTTTTCTATATTTCTCGTCGCAAAATTTAGGAGATTTCGAACCGAAATGTTTCCCACATGAGTTTAAGGAGGTATACTTTGAAGCAGGGTACATGAGACTTTACTGGACTGAGACCAGAAAACTTGCGACTGAGTATGAGACTGGATTTGAGACTGGACATGAGACCGGACATGACCTCGGTCAGAGGGGTAACCTGGTACATGGCCCATGTCTCAGGATGGAAGTATCATGTCTCCAGACACGAGACTTCCAGCCTATGACATGTGACTTTCCGACCTGAGACATGAGACTTCCGACCTGAGACAGTAAACTGTGCGGTCAATGGGGTATACCAGACGCACAGTCTCATGTCTCAGCTCGGAAAGTCTCGCGTCTTATGCTGGAAGTCTCGTGAGACATTAGACTTCTAGCCTTAGACATGAGACTATGTACCTGGTATCCCTCTGACCGAGGTCATATCTGGTCTCATACACTCTAAATGTAAAGGGACAATTTTGTCTGTAGATTTGCAACGATTTCGTGCACATCCAGAAAGGATGCAATCATAAAACTAGACAAATTGTGTGAAACTTCACACAATTTGTCCAATTAAGGGAACAAAATTGCATCCTTTCTGGATGTGCACGAAATCGTTGCAAATCTACGGACAAAATTGTCCCTTGACATTTAGAGTATATCCGGTCTCAAGTCCAGTTTCAGGCCCAGTCTCATGTTTTCTAGTCTCAGTCCAGTATAGTCTCGTGAACCCCCAACCACAGCTGTCTCCGTAACTTATTACTTAACTGCCTCTTACGTTATTTAAGAGTTAAAGTTTAACTTTTAATGCAGTCCTTTGGAAAGAAATTAGTTATTTGATTTTTTCAACCTTTTTTCTACTGTACGATTAATATCGGACATAATTCAAAATCGACAACTCTCTCTTTTAATTTGATACGTGTTTTGTTTCGCTCACAATGTAAACCCGCTCTCTGATATAGTTTGAAAAATATCACACTTTTCCGAGATCATGTTTCAGACAAATGATACAAAGTAAGAGAGAGAGAGAGAGAGAGAGAGAGAAAAGGAATTTCAGGTGGCAAGCAGACTAGTTAATTGGAGAATGCAGCGCTAAGCACGTATATGTGGTTCTGGGAGAATGCTTTGCCCTGCGTGAGGTTGGTGCAGAAGCGACAGTGGGAAAGGGAAGGGGGGGGGGAGCAACAACGCAATCACGATCGATTTGATTCAGGACAAGCACTCTACCGCTCTGTGTGGGTAAAGGCCAGTGTACAGTTGGCTTGGGATGCTAGATAGTGTGCAGAGAGGGAAAGGTACTCGAGACTGTGGGCTGTGGTCCTAGGGGGCTGCTGTCTGTCTAGTGGTCGCGCTGTAACACAATCATTCAGGGGAGGTATGGCTAAAAATGAGAACGAGACGTAAATGTGCCTCGTGGATTCCCGCTCCAATTTTCATTTGTCGTTTGTTAACGTACACGGAGAGGGTTTGACTAACTGTCGATACACAAGCAACAAAATAGAATTCAATTCTGAAACATAAGGGACAAAACAGTAATGTATTCGTGTTCTCTTCGCTCCACCAATCGCAAACGGCGGGCCAAGCAGGCTCGCCCCACACGGAGTTGCCAGCGTAGTGAAGTAGAGCTAACAACTGCATTTGGTGTGAGGGCAGGGAAGCCTGCTTGTTTGCAGTGTGGTGTTGAGTGTGGCTGTGGCACCGCAGGGAGGGCTCCTCGCGTCCCCCGGGCCCTGCCCACAGGCCCCGCAGCGGCCTCTGACCCCGCCGCGGGGGAGTCACGCGCCTCCCAAAGGGAGCAGCGGGAGAGGAAGAAAAGGAACGCCAACGAATCTAATAATCTCAAAGAAAAAAGGTGAGGTGGTTGTGGCCCCGGCCAATCAAGGGGCGCTTCCCTCTGAATTGTCCCGACCCCCGAGCTGCTTTCCCCCTCCCGCCCCACCCCGCTCCAGCCCGCCCACGAGGCCCGGCAAAGGAAGTGGGAGGGGCGGGACGGATAACGTACGGCGACGGTATGGCAGCGGCTAACTGAATCTGGAAGGGACCGGAGGGGAGCGGGGTGAGGCAAGGAAGATGAACGACAGTGGTGCAAGCAAGGCGTAGTTAGCGCGCGAGCTGCGCTGGCGAGCAGGCGAGCAATTCAACACGGGCTATGCAGTGCCATCCATTGTATAGACTGAAATAATGCACCCTTGCTGTCCGGCGCGTATAAAACCACATGTGTGTGTGTATTGTGAGCCGTATGAGTGGTAGTGGTTGTAGTGTTGACTGTGGGAAGAAGAGACCCACAGCACGGCACGGCCAGTCGGGCTGCTGTACAAAAAAAGCGCGTGTTTTGGGGGGAGGAGGATAGAGGGAAAGGGGGGGGGGGGTCGTTGAAAAGCGTATAGAAAGAGAAGGATAGAAAGGGGGTAGCTGGGGGGGGGGCATAGAGCCCCGCAACGAGCGAGCTACGCGAGCAACGCTCCGGAGGCCGGTTGACGTGAACAGACGATAGCTCGCAAGCGGACGCCAGCAGATCGCATCCGAAGAGTAGCCGAACGTTCGCCGAACAGCTCGGCACCGACTAACACCGACGATCGGCTGGTCATAGCTTCGATTCCCGCTATCGCACTATTTTTTGGCACCAAAATTGTACCAAATTGAGTGAGAAGTTGCATTTTCCCCTCCAAATCACATTCTCAGCATAAGTTTTTGAGTTTGGTAATCTGAAAGACGGGAAAATTAAATGCTCCGACGCAGCCGCCCGCCGCCAGCTCGCGAGCTAGCGTGAGACGAGACGAGACGAGCTATGCAGTCGCGAGACGAGACGAGCTAAATCTACCGGTCACAATCCGGCATTGGCGTTAGCTCGCGTAGCTCGCTCTTTGCGGGGCTCTAGGGGGGCAGGACAGGTTCGAAAAAAAAGGCCTAGTTGGAAAGAAGGAGATACTGACACGTGTCGGTCCTATCCTTTCATGGGACTGTGAGGTACCGCCCTGCCAGTAGCTGCCAGTGAACCGTGTGTTATGAGCCACGCTCCTAATGTTAACTTTAGTTTGCCTCATTTTTCCCCGTTTATTTTGGAAGGGAATAAGTAACGTCATGGAATTGAATGCGTGTCAGCAGTAAAGCACTCTTTGTTCTTTACGAACAGCAGTGGCCGGGTCGTATTTATGTATGTATTTATGTATGTTTATGTATGTTTGAAACAACACAAAGGATCGGAAACAGCCATCTTACCAACGGATTATCTTTATTATACTCGTGATAGTAAAATAATATGTAAAAAAAAATCATTAACCCTTTCATAAGGAGGACGATTAACTAACAAAAGTGACAAAGCTCACAGACGACACTGTAGCGGCGTAGCGCATCGTGAAGCCTGTTACGCGAGACATGGTCTGGCGTATACATCTACTCGGGGCGCCTGGCGCCTGCCTGGGCTGTGATATAAACCACGAGAATTTTGACACACGTTTGCAGCCTTTTCTTTGAAACAAAAAACGCATGTCCTGCATTTAACTCAAATGCACAGCTGTTTTTGTTCTTGAGAGCTTCGTTGTGTTCGCCATGTAACTATCACCTGGAGGCACACTGTAAAAAATAACGGTCTACCTACGGTGAAATAACAGCTTGGATTTTACAGCACAGTACGATACCGTAGAATGTGGTTTCAGATAAAATATAAAAAGCCACAATTTTTTCATACTTTTTGAGAAATTCTCCTTTTAAATGACCCAATTGAAGTCGTTTAGTGGAATAAAAGGAGAATTTCTATTGAAGCAAAAGAAATTATGGTTATTTACCTTTGAATGGAAATCACATTCTACGGTTAAAATAACGGTAAGGCGCTGTGATGACACCGACCAGGTACGGTCCAAGAACGGTTTGCAATTGGTTAATAATTGACGGTCCAAGACCGTTGTTAGACCGTAGGTTATTTTTCTCACAGTGCAGTACAGCGAAGGGAAAGCAGGCTTACTTTGCAATGCTGTAAAAGGACTCCACGACTGCTGGAAGGCTTTGGATCAAGGGGTCGGGATATGAGGAACCCAGGAAGGAATCGTGAGGGGATAGGAGGAGGTAAAGGGGTCTGAAAGATAGGCCATAGGCTAGATGGCAATAAAAGGGGCAAGGGGAGGCAGAGTTTCGGAGTGCTGTAGGGAGAGATCATGCCAGGAAGTCCGGGTATCTCTGGCGCCACGGGTATAGGTTTTTATGAACTGACGTAATTAATTTTCGTTTCCACACTGTGTGACCCTCCTGTCAGAAATCCAAACCTACAGTTTGAATTGACAACCCACCCTTTTTTTTGCCGTAGAAAAAGAATTTGGTCTTTCAGCAAATCGGAGGCTTGATTAGCAGCATGTTTGCTCTATCATCAATATAGTTCCTTATTTAATTCTGCAGCAAATCTGGGAAGACTAACAAAAGCTTACCATGAATTTCACCGGAATCTGCAGTTTACCGTGTCATACGGTCAATTTTCTCCGTAAAGCTTCAGTGGCGTAGGGTTCACTGTGGCTTACGGCGAAATTCACCGGAAGCTTTTACCAGTGAACAGTATTATACATTGTTTTTGTTTTCAGAGCAAACATTTTTCTAGTGAAAGAAAAATCGTTTGCTATGGCAGGATTTTGTTATCCTGCTTCTTTATAGAAAGCAGTCCTCATATTAGCGTGTTTCCCACGGCTCGCGGCCACGTCATGAGGATTCTTGCTAGCGATTGTGCACAACATTGCCAGCTACCTTTGAATATGTAAACTTGTCTTTTACTTTTTATTTGTATTTTTCACTTGAAACCGTCAAAACATATAACAAGCCAAAACAAAACAACAGACATAAATTTTGAAAATTCATTTTAGGATCGGTTTTAGGTCAATGTGCATTGTGGTCAATCTGATGGATGGATAGTCGTAACAGTATTGCGAAGTCTGTCAGATTGTGGTCACTTTGTCCTATACCCCGGCCGCAAACGATCGCGGTGGACCCGCGCGGCCTGAACCATCCCAGCGCAGACCCGCTCGGGCAAAGTATTCCAGAGTAAAAGCATGGCCGCACTCGAGACAGCTTCACCTCCATGATTTGGAAAACAATAAGAGTCTATATTAAATGCAGCTCGCCTACTTTCCATTTTGGCCGACGTGCCACTCTTCCTTGATTCCCCGCTGTGTATCTCCTACTTCCCCCCCTCCCCC
>NW_026267463.1:106588-122197 GCF_000697945.3 Frankliniella occidentalis
CCCCAACTGAAACTTTTTGGAATGGACCTCTCCGGGCCAAGAGTAAACCGATGCAGACGTGAAAACAGATCAGAGAGAGAAAGAGAAAACAATTTTCAATTATACGCAAATTATTGCAAATTTACGAAGAACTCGGGCGCGTGCGGCTTGGTCGGGCTGCACGGCGGCCTCTCGCATTCAGAGTCGTCTCGTCGTTATAGTTCCATTGCCATCAGCGAGGCGTGTCTCTCCGTGCCGGCGCGAGCGTTGCGTACGTGCCGTGCGCTGAGCGCGCCGCGGCAGCGCGGCCTGCAGCTGCAATTCATTGGACGCGCTTTCAGCCCCGCCGGGCCCCGCCGGGCATCAAAGCGCCCGCGGAGTCAAGGGTAGGCCAGCCCGCTGCGCACGGCTGCACTGCGGCACTGCCTATATTCGTACTGCGGGCTGCTGAGCTCTGCAGCAGCCGACCAGCGACTCGACCGTCGTCGTCTGAAGTCTTGGAGTGGCGTTGACTGACAGGCAGAGAGCGTGTCGGACGCGGGTCAGCCTTGTCACTGAGCGGCGGGAGGGACGCCAAGTCTCAGCAGCTCGGGGCAGTGCCGCTGAAAGCGGGTCTCAGCGGGCGCCTGCCGCTGCTCGCCCCGTCAGTGGTGGTGTTAGCTCCACTGGATGTCTGGCGTGTGGCGTGTAGTGATATGAATCTTCGCAAAAATAAGTTTTCATGAAAAAATATTACAAAAAGAATGGATTGCAAGAACTTGTTATTTTTATAACACGCGTGTCCCTACTGCAAAGCACGCACTGCGCTCCGGCGCTGCCAAAACCACGCAAAGTTCTTAGGCGCTGTTTTTCAAAAATCAAGAAAATGAAAACTATATATTCTGGAAGAGGGAAACGTCCTCTTTCCAACGGTATGGGTCTCAAAAATCACCATTAACAATCGATTTGCGTGGTTTCGCCAGCGCCTAAGAACATTGCGTGGTTTCTCCAGCGCCGGACCGCTGTGCGTGCTTTGACGGAGGCTCCGTGGTGTTGCGTGGTTTCGCCAGCGCCGTGCGTTCTTTGCAATAGGGACAAGCCAACAGTTTCCCGGAAAGGGTACGCGTCTAAAGCGGTCCCGTTGGTTGCCAACGCATGAACGCACGCTGCCCTACTTTACTTTCAGTGCGTTTTATCGGTGACCGACGGGGACGTGGCCGACCGCCCGTTTGCCTTTCCTCCTTAAACCACCCCCGGCCTCGTGTTCGTGTTTAATGAGTCTAAGCACGTTCTCTTCGATATCTGGCGGCCTGTCCGGTGGTGGCAGTGCGTCTCCTTCTCAGGAACGCCTCTGGAGTGGAGCCAGCCGAGCGCCCGTCGCAGTAGAGAGACGCCCGCTAGATAGCGCTGAGATGGTCACGACTTATCGAAAGTCGTGGGAGGAGGAGAAAATTATGTATGTCTACGAGCGTACTGTGGGCGCAGAGCACACAAAAGCGCGCGGCTCGGCGGAGCGGAGACGAGCCAGGCGACACTTGGCTGAGAAATGACCACGGCACCATCAAGGCCTGACAAATAAACTCCACGACATGACATTCCCCCGATGTCGTCCCCCGGCAGCGTCCCTTTTCTTCCCTCGCTTCTTTTTCTCTCTGCTTCGTAACACTTTTTTTCTACCCGCCCCTCCCTCGGTTCATCCCTTACGTGTCTCGCTCTCTTCCGATCCCTCCGCTTTGCGCTCTCTCTCCGTCCCCGCTTCCAACTTACGGGGCGAATCGATAGGAATGTGATGGAGAGGGGCGGATAGCGGGCATGTCACGCGGGAAGCGGGCGATCTGCCGCCGCTTCCCCGCTCTGGCGCGGCGCGCGACTTTCGCAAATTAAAAAGATAAACTCCGCCTCCGACCTCGCGATGTTTGAACTGCGCGGGCTGCGCTGCTGAGCGAGCTGGAGGTGGGCGAATGAATGTGAAGAATAACTGAATGAATACATTCCGGCCGGGGGCGGCTGGGCCGCGGCCCGGGCGCGGCACGCTTCTTTATAAGCATTAATTGGCATTCTGGCCGGAGCGTCGTCGTCGGCGCAGAGTGGGAGAGAATGGAGAAGAGGGAGGGGGAAGTGCTTGAAAGAAAGGGGGGTGTGCCAACGGCAGCACCTCGCAGCGAGACGAGGAGGAGGTGGAGGCGGTGGAGGGAAAGAGAAACCCGACCCGCAACGCGGAGCAACGCCCATCCACGTTCCTTGCCGGACCAGCACCACTGGACCAAAGCGCCGGTAAAGGAACCTGACTCCTGACTCCTCTGTCTCTCTCTTTCTCTCTCTCTCCCCCTCCCCCTCTCCCCCCCCCTCTTTCCTGAAGCATTGTTACGCACACATACACACACACACACACACCTGGCGGAAGGAGCATAATATAAAGAAAACGAGGAAAGGAGGTCAGGAAATAAAAGCAAAGCAGCGGTGCACTGCATTGTTTGGGCGGGTGCGGGTGGTGCGGGTACTGGGTGCCTCTCTGTAAAGGAAGGTTCCCCCTCCCCGCACTGTCCCCCAGGGGCTGGGCTCGCCGGAGCTCAGCACATGAGTCCATCTTGGAGTCACGTAGCAGAGAGAGGGTTGGCTCCTCCAGGAAATGACATGGTTTGCCTTCCTCTCGCGCATAAACAATGCGGGGATTTGAGAGGGGGCGTGGCGGGGAGGCAAAAAACAAGGCGGGTGGCCTGGTGGGGGCGCGGCGGGGTCCGGGCGGGGCCCGGGCGGGGGTGTGATCTCGCGATGGCAGTACCGCGCCCTTTAGTCTCGGCGGTGCGGCGGGGGCCACTGCGGCGGCCGCCCCCAGCACGGATGTCCCACTCTCACGAGAGTCTGAGCCGCCCTGAGCCCAACTGGGCCGGGCCAAGCGCCACCTCCCCGCGGGGGCGCTGCACGGCGCCGGCGCCCTGCCACAGACGCCCGGTAATTTAGTCACGCTGCCGAGAAGGGGAGGTCCAGCCCGGGTCAACCGCCAAACCGGCCTTGGCCGTCCCACACCGACGCTGGGGCAGGAGCGCGTCGGTGCCCTTAGTTTGTCACCGCGCCACACCCCACCGCGCCCCGCCCCACCCTATGGGCCAAAACTTCATAACGCCTGGACGGCCTGCCGGGGCCAGAGGCTCCCTGCCCTGCGTTCTCCTCATTTCGCCTGCTTTTGTAACGTCGCATAATTTAGCCCCTTCCCCCTTCTATATTCTTACTGCCGCTGCGGGTTCGTTCGTCCCGACGTTGTTCTGTCGGCGCCGTGGAGCCTGTTCCGAGGCTGACGGCTGGCGCGGGTGGCCAGACTGACACACGACAAGCTATCAGTAGTGTGTGCACGCAGCTGCAGCACCAAAGATCTGCTCTTTCTGTCTCTCGTCTCCGCCGTCAGCTTTCTCGTTTCTTTTCTGACCCCTCCCCCCCACCCTCTCCCAATTCCTCTCTCACTTCACTGAAAACAAAAATGTGCATCTGAAATGCCAACATGTTAGGGGGCAATAACACTTCGAGGCGGATTTAAAGAAATTCAAGCTGAGTTAATGATCTAAAATTCGTATTTCTTATCGGAAATTTTTTTATCCTAGTTCATTCTAAAGAGTTTCATGGACTAAATAAAAAAGGAAAAATAAACGTTATCACGATCTACAGTACTCGACATGTCCAGTTTCTTTTTTTTTAGTACATTAAACTTTTTAGAATGAACTAGGATTAAAACAAGCTAGGTCCGCCCCTCCGCCCCACAAAATTGCCAGCTTCTCTGAAAACTGAATTTCAAATAGCCAAAAATCAATTTTTGAATAATTTAAATGTGCCTCCCAACTTTTCAACACCCCAAAAACATCTATTTGGAGCTTTAGTTTTAGAATTCACCCTTGTGAGAGTGGCGTGGAGCGGGCGTGCAGCGTGCAGTAGTGTCGCGGTGGCACCACGGCATCTGCAGCTGCGTCGCCATGTTTGTTTGCGCGCGCGCGTGTTGTTTGCGGCGCATTGCTGGAGCGCCGGGGGCGGGTGGGGAGTGGCCAGGGGCGGCCGGTGGCGGTATGTCCGGAGGGAGGGGGCCGCCCCACGGCCCAGAGACCCGCTCTAGGAGGCTTTGGCCGACAATAATGAGCTGTCCGCGAGTCCCGCTCTGCGTAGGGTCGGCGGGCTCGGGCTTAAAAACACAATTTGTTGTTTGTTTTGCGTCCTTTCACCCACGCAGGGTGACGTTTCGCCTCCGCAAAGTTTGTGCATCGCTCCGTATATGTACAGCCAGAGCCGGTTTTTTCGTCTTTGCACCAAGTTGTATATTTGTGATTCAGGGACACACACTTGTGTATGCTTTTGGGGATGGAGTGCACACCCCTCTCCCCACCGTTCTCGGCCCGGCTGTCGCGGGCGGCTGAGATCACGTACTTTAGGGGGCTCTCCGATGCCCGGCTTATTTTATTCATTCATGTGATTGCTAAACATTACAAGCCCCTCGTGGCGTATCTAGGGACGAAGGGGGGGAGAGAGAGAGAGAAAGAGAGAGAGAGAGAGAGAGAGAGAGAGAGAGAGAGAGAGAGAGAGAGAGAGAGAGTGTGGCACAAGGGAGGAAGTAAAGCGATGCCCTGAGTATCTAGCCCCCCTGGAACGTCCCTGCCTGCTAATAGAGGGTGGCACGCCCCTCTCCTACTTCCCCTGCACTCTCATTCTCCCCCCACCTCTTCCCCTACCTCCCCTGCCCGCGCTCGGCTGGCCTCCCGCTCTCCCGCTTCTCGTCCCCAGCGGTGCGATTGTCGCTCCCGATTCCGAGACAGTTACAGTGCTCCAGAGCCATATACTCTGTTATGGCCTCGTCAGCCATCCCAGGACGATAAATGTCTCGAAGGCTTGCTCCGCTGTGCGCAGCAGGGGAGTCCGAAACAAGAAGCACTGCCACGCAACGCAACCATGCAGCTTTTTATTTTATAATTTACTTTTGTGTAGGGTACAACAGGAAATCAATAAGTGAAAATTCTCGCTGCAGTGTCTTGATGTGTGTATGGTGGGTGCCCAACAATCCCGAGTGGCGCGCTGGGCAGCGAGCTTATATTGGTTGTGTTCGCAGCTGCCTCCCTGAAGCGTGGATTATGAAGACCACGAGCTTCGCTGCCCGCCCAGTTTGAATACATGCCTTGGCTGCTGGCTGGGTTGAAATGAATGGTAGAGAGAGACTGACGAGCAGCTCAATTGCGAAACTGAGCCTGTCTCACTCTCTCTCGTGCGCACGCGTATTACCAGGGCAGCACACACAGTGTAAGTAGAGACCAGAGGTATTGTGCTCGCGAGGCTAGGCTCAGCTTTGGCCACGAGTACAGTTTTCAGAAGGGACTGTCTGTGGCTGCACACTATGCAGTTAAGTGCGAGGTCTGATTCCACTGAAAATAGGAATGTGACGTCACTCAACGACGATCTAAAATCCTCACTATGGGGCGATGCCCTTTAATCATGTGTGGTGGATGAAACGTACATCGCTTAAGTTGGCTGTATTTTGAAAACCCAACAGATTGCATGCGAGGGATCCCCCACTTTAAAACACGAGGAAAAATAATCACAAGATACTCGCGATAGTCGCGGTAACTCGCGAGGAACTCGGGAAAAAAGCAGGCAATAGTCGCCAAATACTCGTGAATACCCGCCAAATAGTTGTGAATACTCGCCAATAATCGCGCTAACTCACCAAAACTCCTCTATACTCGTGAGTACTCGCGTAACTCATTGTACACCCACATGAAGAGTGGGGGACCCCTCGATTGCATGCATGGAGATGCATACTGTTGGGTTTTCTGAGTATAAACTATCAATTCGGTAACTTTTTTTAAACAAAACTTATGACTGGGGCCATTCCAATGTCTGATCGTTTAAAAAGTGGTTCGCCCTTCGTTCTTATCGTTGAGTGGAAGAGTGACATATCCACTCACACCCCGAGAATTTGAGGCACTAAAATTTCACTTAGTTTGTCAGTAGTATCCGGCTCCAGTTTTCCATGTCATATTATGGATTCCGTTTCTGAAATGTTTCCACTTTCTCTCTCAACGCATAGCCGGCCGAAACAAATTCCTCGACAAATCAGAGTCTGTATTTATCCTTTGTGCGTCGTGTACACCACTCCGTGCGGAATCTTTTTGATGTGTGAGTAGGTGCGCGTGGGGGATCCCCCTCAATTTTGTGTCGGTTACGTGTGTTTGCATGTGTGTGTGTGTGTGCATGTGTGTGCATGTGTGTGCATGTATGTGAAGTACGGCGCCACCCCCGCGACACGAGCAGCGAGTTTGGAGCCAAGTTGGCCAGGGGTCCGCACAGCCCGCCGCTCGGCGCGCCGCGCCTGCGAACAGGACGGGAAGGGACTTCGTTGGTGGCGGTGTCCCCGTCCTCGCCGAGTATTATGGACGCGAGTATATTTCCCCGGCTTTTGGTTGTCGCGCTGAGCGGGGCCGCAATGCAATCGAGAGAATGGTGTACGCGACCCAACGCGTCGCCCGCCGTCGCCTCTCTGTGTGCTGTGCACTTGAAAACAATAAATTTTGCTGTATAAATCCGTAATTTGCAAGGGGTGTTTTGATTTTGCCAATTTGTTGTACGTGTAAACAGTGCTATTGTCCATGTTAACTGTTAAACACGTTCAGTACCGACAGGTTTGTGGTATTTATGATTTAACGTTGGAGTTGGGCCACATAGTTGTCACGACGCACGAGGCTTTTTAAAACGCCTCAAATACGTAGACGCACTGTGCAAAATAGTAGGCAGGTTTACAGTAAAATTTTCCTTGACGCAAGTTGTGAAATAACATTTTGTAATCGTAAAAATACATTCAGTACGTATCGACTTGAAGTCCATTGGCGAGTAAAAAATGTGCTCTCGTAAATTTACAACTTAAATTATAATTCGAGCTTACAATTTTTTGTAAATTTACGACGATGTTTTTTACGGTGCGGGGCTGCCGAACCCGCTTCCTTCGATTTTATTATTTTGCTCGAAGTGTTCGGAGGCCTCCGTTTCGCAGGGTCACCCTGAAGCAGTGTTGCGAAGCGCCTGGAGCTTAGAGGGCACAGCGCCTTCGCGATGGCCGTTTGCCAGTGACACACGACTGCTCACGACTACTTGCTCTGTTTGCAAGACCGTCCGCTTTTTCTTCCCTTTCAAACAACGAACAACACTGAGAGAAATGTTTCGTTGCAGCGATCAAAAAATGTTCGATCAGTCCGGATTAGTCATGGCCATCAAAACTTTAGTCACACCAACTAAACTTTTGGTTACAGCAACCGAAATTTCGGTTACAGCAACTAAAATTTTGATGCCTGTGACTAAGCCGGACTGACCGAACAAAATTTGGTCGTGGGTATCAAAATTTTGATGGCTGCAACGAAACATTTCTCTCAGTGAAGGGCAGCAGTCAGTGCCGCGACAAGGCAGGGCGAGTGAAGGGGAGGGGCGGGAAGCGAGCAGAGGGAGGGCGGGGTGGTGGGGAGGCTGTGTGTTTCGCGCGCAGTGGCTGTAGCGGGGTTGTGCGCGGCCGCGTGCGGAGCGCCTCGGCTCGGACGCAGCCCGGTCACGTGGTCTGGTCACACGTCTGCGCCCGCTCCGGGTCGTTGGCGCGCTGATAAATGGGTCGTACTCTGTCAAAGCCAATGTGACCGAATGTGACCGGCGACACGATGTAATTACGCGGCTGCCGTGCCGCGCCGCGCGCACTGCTTCATACGCGGCAGGCACACTGGCGCTAATGAAGACTTTTGTTTCGTCTGTCGGTCGCTTTGTCTGCGATAAACTGGCCACCATTCCCCGCGATGTTTTTTTTTATTTTCTGTTACATCATCGCCCCGTATCTAATATGTGCTAATTGACACGTTGTGACTTATACAAGTTGGCTATGAAATCTGTGTCTCATTTGGTACTGAACTCTTATCCATTGTGTTGTGCATAAACATATGCAGAATTTTAAAGGGGCCAGGGAGGACACGGATGAACGTCTGTAGTCAAGCATTCAGACTGGACTAGTTTAAAGTGCAAGCCGAGGAACTCTGGCAACCTGGCAATCGGTGCCCGCGGGAGGGATGGGGAGTGGTAGTCAGGCAGATACCGAGTATTGCGACAAGACCGTATCATAAAATTATAATATTTCAAATGTCCATAATGTCCATAATACGCAGGTTTTCATCCATTTCCCTTTTATGAACGAATTTTCTTTTCACTAAGAAAACGTGCCTTTTTTCTTTGAAGAACATTAGTCCCTTCATGAAGAGTGTGTTCCAAGAAGACAAGTTTGTTCATCATCAACTCTTTCAGCAAAAGGCAGTTACCACCTGCAAGGGCCAGGGGTGTGTTCCCACTGAATTATTCAGATATTCAAACTAGAAATTAACAGTGGTTTGATGCGTTATGCAGATTCCTAACGCGGGGACCAAATCTATCGGTCGGCCCGGCAGCGCACTCCACAGCCCTCGGCCGGTGCGGGATCCGGTGTGCCGCGGGCCCGGGGCCGCGGGAGCCCCCTTCCCCTTTTCCTCCTTCTCATCCTCCTCCCCGTCCTTTCCATCTCCACACTCAAGTGTTTTTCGTCGTTCCGTAAATGGCTTGCCCAGAGTTTGCAGCGTTGAATGGCGCGCCGACCCGGCCGACCCGGGCGTCATCTCGACGGAGGGTCGCCCCCAGGTCCGGCGGGGTGGGGCGGGGCCGGGTGGCGTCCCCGAGGCTGCCACTAGGCGGGCCCCGCCACGCCACGCCCTGACGCCCCTCAACTTTATAGTTCTCCTTTTCACCCCCGGCTGCCCTTGAAAGGCAAACGGCTGAGCCGGGCAAGCAGCACAGCGACACTCCGCCGGCAATAAGTGCCCTGCCTATTGTTTCGACATTGTTGCCTTTGCAAACGACAACGCGAGTCTGAAAGTTGGCACAGAGGCCGGCGTCGGCGTGAGCAGGACCTCGGGCGTCACCTGTGGCGCCACCACCACGCTTCTCCCGGACCCGGAACCCGCGTCCGGAAATAGAGAAAAGCCATAGCCAAAGTTTGTTATCCGAGACCTAAAAGTATGGAAAGGGGAGGGGGGAGCTGCAGGAGGGGATTACCAGAATTACACTCGACTCCAAGACTTTTGCATGGCGCAGGGACAGGCTCCGCCGGGCTCTGTTGCCGCGGGGATGAATTAGTCATCTGCACTGTCGCCCTCTTGCGCTTAGATGTCGCGCACGGCGCGCTGCGCTAGAATAAAGTTTGTTGTAAATAAATTACACCGCGGAATAAACAAGTTACCACACAAAATAAAAATAAAAATAAAAAAGAGCTTCTCTGAATTAATACCTTAATGCATAAATTTGTTGAGTTAGAGCTTTAACTGACAGTGAAGGACTCTGATATCTGACGCGATTGTCCGCCCAGTCGGTATCACTCTGAGGTGCGCCTGCTCCTCCTTCTCCATCTATTGACTGTCGGCGTGCAACCCGTCTATTGAAATGGCCCGGTGGGCGGCGGGGGCCAGGGGTGCCCGCCAGGCGTGGGGTCTGAAAAACCTCAGGTCTGGCAGGCTGCCCGCTGGGGCTGAGTGAGCTGCGCGGCCGGGGCGCGTGCGGCCGAGCGCACGGTTATCGCGATCTTGGCAGAACCACCATGGTGTGATACTGTCTTGCCAGCTGTGGCAGCAGTCGGGCCCGGGCCGTATAGAAAGGTACCGCCCGGCCCTATGGCCGCGTACCGCAGCGCCTGAGGGCCGCACTGCACCACGCACACTATTAAAAGCTTACAGTGACTTTCACCGTAAGCTACAGTGAAAGCCTGCAGTACCGTAGGTTACGGTGATTTTCACCGTAAGCTACGGTTTTGCAGGCTTTCACTGTAGCTTGCGGTGAAAATCACTGTAAGCTTTTAAAAGTGCAGCACTGTAAATTGCTTACGAACAATAGGTTTGTTATGCAAACCAACAAAGCTTAGAAGGGATTTTGAAGCCTTGGTTTACGAACTAATTCTACGTAAGCTTCATATCCTTACAAACAATCGCTTTGCAGTATTTTCGCAACACAAATATCTAAAATTGTTCGTAACGTTGCAAAGCATTTAGTTCGTAAGCATTTTACTGTGAGGGGAGCGTACATAATCCTGCATCTCGTTACACCTTTACGAAATATACTTTAGGATAATAGCGACACGCCAAAATGAGCCACACTGTTAAAATCCGACGAAGCAATGCTTTGCGATTGCGAAGTATTTTTTGATCCTTTGTAAATACGTATCACGAATTTCTTAGCAGAATTTTAACAGTGTCGCAATTGCAAAGCATTGCTTCGCAGGATTTCAACAGTGCGAACACTTTAAACCTTGAGAGACTTTTTAAAAGCCCTAGAGAAAAAGATAGCTGGGAATTGTTTCATTTTAACTGTATTTAACAAAAATTTTGACTGGGTTTAACTGAGTATTGGTGAGTCTGACTGGCTTTAACCGAATATACCCGGATATTCTCGGCTTTTACCCGATTTTACACTTAATTTTACTGATTATACTGAGCCCACTTTTTGCCTTACTGGAATTGATACGAATATGACTGATTTTGACTGAGGGCCTTGACTGATTTTTGATTGGTTTTAGTCACTGGCTGAGGACGCGACTGAGCTTAGATCAATCATAACTGATTAAAGGCACCTCTCTAAAATCAGTCGAATGTCAGCTCATGTCAGTCACACACCGGACTGACATTAGTCACATATTATTTGGTTCAACATTATTGCTCGCAATCACAAAAATCAGTTTCCGATACACAATGTGCGTTCCAGAGGCTCACTGAATATAGTATTTTTTTGGCTGATAATTGTTCTGGACCAAGTGATGTGTATACTCAGCCTATTCTAGTTAAGACCAGTTACGTGACTGCACTGACTTTAGTGAGTCTTCACCTGATACAAACCAATCCGACTATTACACCATCACCAGCCAAAACTCAAACAAAATTCAGTTGATGCCGCTCACTGGAAATTGAACATACTGAACTGATCTTACATGAGCAGCAAAGTCGTGTAAGTTCAGTTAACATATCACAAAAAACAGTTCAAGTTGAACTGATAATAACTAAGAAAATACTGATCAAAGGTGTGCTATGCAAACAGCGAAAGTCAGCTAAGTCAAAGCTAATATCAGCCTCACTCACAGCTAGAATTCCAGGATTGCCAGTCAATGCCAGTTCCCAATGTAACTGCGATTAGTTGCATTTTAACTGATGATGACTGCATTATGTCGCGAGCCGGCCGCTCACTAAAGCCGTGTAAATCCTTAGTATAATAGGCAATAACCAAAGAATAATCAGGCAATCCCAGTTGCTCTTACAAAACCCGGGTTAAGCCAGTCAACTCTCCAGTCAAGCTCAACGTAATCTCAGTTACTTTTTTCTCTAGGGATGAATTGTCGAATCATAGAATGCAAGTTTGTAACATGCAAGATGAAGAATTAAGAATTACTTAAAATGTGCTCAGAAATGCATATTTCTCGGGACAAAAAATGGTTGTTTCGATTTAGAATGCAGGTGAATCATACCTAGTATTTATTGGTAACCTTTAGAAGTCATTGGTAATCCTCGGTAATCTTTACAATTTGGTAATCCGGTGTATAAATTTTTATGGAGTTGGGCACCCCTCGGAGTCCTGCATGTACCTGCACACGAGACCAATTAAAATCATAATCCCTTTTAATCAAAGATGCTGACAGTCCACGAAGGAGGTGCTCTCGTTCGCAAACCCATGACGAACCACCGTCTGGAGAGCGCAAATTTCGTCATTCCAAGGGAGCATTAACTTCCTTTCAAAGTGGACTCATGATTCCCGATATTCTTGATTCCCAGTGAGTCCCGTCCGCTTATATGGGCTCACATTCCCCTAGGTTTTTTTAGTGATAGAAAACGCTTATTTCGACTAATTTGGACCACCGGTTTCTCTGGTTTCCTGCTTAGTTTAAGCGATTTCTGTTGGTTTCGATTCATTTTTAACGTGCTGATTCTCAGGCAGGTGTACACATGATTCCCGGAGTTGTTGCCCCCTATTGTCATTCATTTGTGTGATGTGGATTTGCATCCCGGTTGAGATTTTCTTCAAAATGCAACGAGACATAGACATAACTTGTATGTTGGATGCGAATACGTAATAAACGACCCATATGGGCGTTTGCATTTAGACAAGATGTGCACAAAAATACATCTCTCAATCAACAAATTTGTCCTTTGAAAGGATCCTCATGAGCGTGTAGATTACCAGTGATTACCAGTGATTAACAAATCTGTTTACACCTGATTACCACAGTTGGGCACCCCTCGCAGGACTCAGAATGCGTTTTCTGAGCTCACCTCATAATGTGAAATAAGGGTTTAAAACGCATTAAACAATCACATTATTGGAGAAGCGAAGAGAATTTAAGAATTTTATTGATGACCAGCACAAAAGGGCCTAGATGCCTCAAGACTCTCCGTACTATAAGGATGCAGTGCTTGTTCCAGTTTAAATTGGTGTCAAAAATTATACCAAGGCTATGGCCTCCTTTACACACTGCACACTTGTTCCTTCAATGACCATTTGGGGTATATGTCATAGGAGCCAATATGCATTACTTGACTTTTTCCGACATTAAGAATTGTATTTATTATTATGCCTCTTGAAGTACGTAAAGAGTGGAATGATTCTTTGACAGATGTCTTGTAATCTCCTTTAGTTCAGCTAGGCGGAAATCATCAGCATATAGATGATATGAACAATTAGTAACTAGTAATTTCATGTGGGAAATCGTAGAGGTAGACGACAAAAAGGAGAGGGCCAAGCACACTGCGTGGGAGAGGGGGTTAACCTGGCTCTCATTAACGTGGTTCGGGCCGGGTCATGGTGACGGGAAGGAAAGACGGATAAGAAAGAGCCGGAAGTGGGAGTCACGACAGAGCAGCCGGAAGTGAGAGGCACGGCAGAGTAGCCCCTCACCCTTGTGCAGCCACGTAGCCAGCCGTCCTCCGTACTACTTCCAAACTTGATCTCGTGTTGGTCGGCCTGATTGCTGGACGCACCATGGCATGGGCCGAGGCCTGGGCGACAGAACCAACACGACTCAGAGGCCGGGTCGGGAAGAAGCCTTCTCGCCGACACCGCAGTCCCAGCGGAGCGGGACGAACAAATAACATGTTTTAGCAGCTCGCCTTCTCAGGACTCGCCCTCCCTGCACTTCAACCGTTTGTATCGCTTACAGCGCGTGTGCGGCGAGCCGGGAGCAGACCATAATTTGTGACTCGCTCACTCCATTCCCGTCTTCTCGTTAGTCGCCGGCTTAACTTCTTCTCACGCCCCAGTTTGTACAGCACCGAAAACGCAAGTGTGCGAATGCCCGTTCGTCCTGCTATAATATGGGAGTAAAGGCGAGGAAAGGGGTGAATCATCCTGCGAAATTCACAAAAACCTATGCGGCTCTATGTGTACGACAGGCGGACACACACCTACAATTGTCCAACGTCCACAGAATTGGGTTTCCCAATGAATATTGCCTTTTCCTTTTTTTTTAGGAGTGAGCCAGTAGCCAGGACCACTAGTGCCGGGGCGTGGTCTATGCGCGCTCTCACGAGATTCAATCGACCACATCTGTTGCTGCCAAATAGAGCACACAGAGGGCCACACAGGACCGTGGTTGGGGCGTCGGGGCGGGGCCGCTCTAGGGACGCACAGTGGGGCGTTGCGCACGAAATAATATGTCCTCTCGGGCGAAACACATCGCGTCGCGCACGCCGGGGCGGCCGTGTCGTCCTGGCCTGGCGACCCCATCACGGACCGAACCCGCCCCGAACGCCTCTGAATTGCAAATCTGTGCAGGTCCAGCTAGCTTCCGAAAGGTAGATGGCAAACGACGGGTCGAGTTCCGGGAGTGGGGAAAGGACGGCGCCCCTTGGTGCCCGGGCCCCGGAGCCGCGGGTCATGACAACTACATAACGAGCCGGACTGTCCGTGTCCGGGTCAGGGTGGCGGCGAGGCCTTGTGTGGCCACCCACCCGCACCCGGCCGCCATTAAAACGGGGCTGTAAAAAAGCAGGTTAATGTTCAATCCGTTGGCATTTCCAGGGCTCTGGGAGGATGAGCCTCCGATGGCCTAGTGCGGCCCGGGGGCTCCAGCCGGGTGGTGCCGCGGGATGGGGGGACGTAATTGTTCTAGGCCTGTTTGGGGCGGCGCGAGCGAAGCCGGGTGGGTGGGGCGTGTTTGTTTTAGCTCCGTGGGGAGCTTCAAAAAGTGTTTTCCATGTGATCTCTGTCCTGCTCTGCGCTGACCCTCACTCCAGCCATCTTTCTCTTTCTTCCTTTCCCGCTGGCACTCGCCTTCTCGGGGCCCTGCTGCTTCCGCCGATGCATCGCCCCGCGGCCTTACGGCGCTTGCTGCGCAGGGCAGTTTAATGCCGCCTTTGTCCGGGATTGACTGCCGCCTTTATTGCCCCGTTTCGGTGGGCCCCGCCCCACAGGCGTTATTGCAATCCCGAGGATCTTCATTTGTGCCGCAGCCAGGGTTCCGGCCCGCCTGGAGCCCTTTATAAAGGCAAAAGGTGTATCAGCTGCGGGGACCAGCGCGGCCGGTGGTGAGTGTGAAAGACAGCAACAGTATGTTGTGATTTTGTGCTTCCTCGAACGCTGCAAAGTAAAAAGAGTCCCTTGTGTCTTTTCAAGGAAGTTACATCACAGCTCGCGCTCTGCTACACTGGAAATTCAATTGTGTTAATGTCGCATACTTTACTCTTGTAGGCGTGTAAACTTTTATTCGTCTGAGGACACAATTGGATTTCCTGTTAATGCAGAACGCGAGACCCCAAGCAACTCCTAAACGCGTTCCCTGCGGCGTGACCACTATGTGGTCACTACGTTCCAATGTTAAATCGTAGGTACCAAAAATGAGTCACAGAGAGAAAGTTAAAGTTGGTTTTCAGGGTTTGTCAGGGCAATGGGAAAACATTTAATCCACTGGAAAAACGAAGATGCAAACGGGTCTACCAAATGCTTTTAAGAGGCGATAGTAAAGTAGTGCCTTTAGACAAAGGCGCTCCTCGGGCGTATGGACGTTAGCGGACATGGCCTGGGCCCGAGGGTCAGGATGGACGTTAGCGGACATGCGGTACCTCGACGGCCGGTTCGGGGAACCGGCGGAGGGCTAATCCGGGCTAATCCCAGCGGGGACCGCCAAGTGTGTCGTTTGCGGACTTGCGGCGGCGTCGGCCTACCTTGGGACCGTCAGGCGCTACACTCGGGCTGAGGGCAAAGACGACCGGTTGGTATCAGAGTATATATTCAGCACTTGAACTAAACATCAACGTGTCAGCAGCTAGTATTGTCTAGGAGCGCGATCCAGCACGGGCAATCAGGCAATAGACACTTTCTCGCGGGCAAATCGTCGTTTGCGGCAGTAATCAATTCCTGAATTCAGATGGGCGTCGCTCCATGCCAAAGCGTTGCGCGGAGCGATAGCGAAGCGCAACGCTGCACTGATAATACCATTACTGATTTACTGTATTCAGTTAGGTTTGTTAGTTTTGGTTGTTTTTTTTTTATCTCTAAGAGACACTTAGCTGAACAGATGATTATCTAAGAATATCTTTACTGATTTTCTGTATTGAGTTAGGTTTGCTAGTTTTGGTTTGCTTCTTCTCGGTCGCC
>NW_026267463.1:129297-134688 GCF_000697945.3 Frankliniella occidentalis
TTTTAGGCTATCTTCTAAATGCTGTAGCTCGTAAACGAGACCCATAATAACGACATCCGCCGTCGCTAACATTTAGATACATGTTTAAAGAATAGTTTCCATCTGCCGTACGGTCATTTTTGGATCCGGGCATACGAATGGTTTGCAACCGCGTAAAACACTACAAAACCAGTTTTTGGCCGAATTGACTGTGATGACATGTCCAAAAGTAATTTTCGACGCCGAATTTGGATTCAGCTCGATTTTTCACGTCAGAAAACCGGTACGATCATCAAAATCGGACGTTTTTACGTGGAGTTACGGGAATTTAAAGATTTTCACTAAAAAGACCTAAAGAAAAAGCCCAAAAACTTCAAAATGCCATAACTCCTGAACCGTTTGTCCCACAGGGCTCAGATTTTTACTGAATACTCTTCTTTTAGTAGACAACTAATGGACAAATAACGGGCGAAATCGTCAAGGGTCACTTTTGACTCCTGTAAATTCGAAATGGAATGCCTCTATTACTTCATGAGTGATCCATAAAGCTTGAAGTATGTGTGAATATTTGCGTGTAATCAAAATCCGAGACGCTAGGAAAAAGAGGTTGGACAATTTTGCTTCATTCTTAAGGTTCCGCTCACTGTGAACGGGGTGGCATCTTACGACACCAAAATATTGGCGTTCTCTGAAGGATGTCAAAGCTTGACGTTCTGAGGAAAGGAATAACGAATGTTGACGCCAATATTTGTCGTTCTGAGAACAAGAACGCCAACCAGTTACAGCGAACTGTCCCGCAGCGGAATATAGTACTGTAAAGGTGCGCTGTAGCACATGTAGAAGAACAAATATGTGAGACGGTAAGTTCATGCGCATTAAACGAAGTAGCGATAAGCACTTCGCTCAGGATGCCGCAGGGTCCAAGCGAGTGAGTGCCTGCAGTGCAGCGCCGGTGTCAGCTACTGGAGTCCCACCCCTCCTCTTCACCCGCTCTGCCTGGTCTTGAGCCCAAGTCCCACAGACGGGCCCGATAGCCCTGACAAAGATTTGGTCATCCAAGACCAATATTGACCCCCAAGGTCCGTACGTGCTCCAGAGAGCGGCTGCGTGGCTTCCCTTATCTCTCTCTCTTCCCGTGGGTGTGTCTGTCTCCCTCTCTGTGTGGTCTCCGTCTCCCTCTATCTCTCTCTTTCCATCTGTGTCTCTTTGTCCCGCTCTCCCTCTCTTGTGTACGTTAAGCTTACGCTAGTCAGTGACATTCATACTACACTACACGCCGACACACCGCCTAAGATGCACTTTTTAATTCCTGCAAAGCAATGCTCCGTAGAACTGCTAGGGATTTTGATCCTCTGTAAATACGAAGCATTTACTTTGAAATTACAAAGCGATCCTTATTTGCAAGTGTGAAGCAGTGCCAGCAGTGCTTTACATACTCCAAATAAGCGCTTTGAATTGCTAAGCATCGCTTTGTATTAGCAAAGTCAATGCTTTGTAGTAAACAAACGAATTAAACTGGAAAAGATCACATTTAAAGTCCCAATTTTGTGAGATTCTGACGTAATAACTAACTTTTTCGAGATAGGGCCCCTAAAACCCTAAGAAAGGTCTGTTTCGACTCAAAATGTGTGGTTTTAGGGTGGTACTTCCTCTACAGTTTTTTGATGTGGACCCTTTTTATCGACTGAATCACCTATTTGGTAATTATCGGCTTATTCTCATCGAGAAATGCCCTCTTGCCCTCTAGCCCCCTAACGGTAAGATAGATCAAAAGAGATGAAATTTTTGAGTGGAGGAATCTATTTTCACGAGTGACCCATGGTAGCACTTAAAAAAATATTTTCACAAATATATACTTTGCAGCTTGGTGTTGATTTTTTTCTTCTTTTTTCTTCTGATTCTCAAATCGCCATCTTAATTCCTTGTCGAGTTAACGTACATACAAACAGAATGAAAATTTTTCGGCCAGTGGAGTAATGGCTTCCCTTTCGCTCAGCCAGTTCACGGCAGTCAATTTAGGGATGAGATCTGGGAGATAATATGCAGATGGTGAGAAAATTGTCTCCCAGAGTCAATATTCGACTACTGCAGTCAATAATCGGTTGGTAAGGTATGTAATTCCAGAGCATATTGGGTTACCTAAGTACCTGGGAATATATTAGCTGCGGCAGAGCGAATCTTTTTTACCGCGTCAGAAAAAATATGTCTTCTGAAAACAAACGCTTGGAGGCTGAACTTATCCTAGTCAGAGACATTTATACTAAGTGCCTGTGCCTAGAAACGAAAAGAACTCTCTTGTACCTGTTGACGGCACGGACAAGAAAAAGAGGTCATTCTGAATTGCATCTGTTTATGGAATCTAACAACGAATGTCCTAGAATATACCTTTAAGTACACTTTTTTTTAAAGTATGAAACTCCTCTCTGTGACAGTAATTTTTGCTGCATTTTTTTCCCCGTCGTGCTGCTGGCCGTCCCAACCTACGCTCTGTAGCCTCACCCACCTTCACTTGGTCCTTTGCGTTAACGTTATTGATACACCAGAGAGCGAGAAACTGTGCCAAAGTAAAGAAAGGTCGCGCGTACGCGCGCCACTTCCGGCTGCCGGCTACGCGCCATGGAATTAATGCTTACCGGGATAGGCCGAGGAGAGAGAGAGAGAGAGAGGAAGAGAGAGAGAGAAAGAGAGAGAGAGAGAGAGAGAGAGAGAGTACGCTCTGAGGCATTTGAGGCATAAGGACGGTGACCAGGCGGAAGGCCATGTGGTGCCGCTCCTCCAGACTCATTGGGGGTGCGTAACGCCATTGCGGGGGGGCCGCTGCTGGGGGCCCATTAAAAGTATGTGACCTTGACGCGAGGAGCGTGGGAGAGAGAGACTATAATATTTTCAATCAACCCCTCCATCCCTTTTTCCTTTTACTCCTTTTTTCTCGCTGAAGCTTCTTCCGCTCCGCGCTCGCTACTATGTACCACTGCCAGTGTGGCGCTCGGCTCCCTCTACTCCTCTCACACGAGCTGCTTTTCTCGCTGAGCGGTCGCAGCTCCATCCAGCCGCTCATATTGCCTCCGCTTTACGGCTCCACACCGTTGCGCGGAGAGGTCCTATTGATTTACCTGCTTCCATCCCGTTACCTTGCCTTGTCACGTTATTTTTGCGGGGCGGCCACCCTTCTTTAATGTATGGACAAGACGCGGTGCTCGCCGGCCATTACCGCCCCCTGGGCCACATGGTGCCTTGGAGTTAGGCGCCCCACGGCGTCCCTCATGGTTACAACACCCCAAAATCGACCAGAGCTCTGCAAAATCACCTTCCGGAGACCGACCGCACCAGGCCGCCTGCTAGGTGAGAGGTGAGGATAGGAGCTAACTCAGTCTCCGCTCCTCACCTCTCGCCTGGGCAGGTGGCCTGTCACAGACCGCGCGGTCTGGCGCTGTCGGTCTCGGAAGGCGGTTTTCAGAGCTCTGAAATCGACAACATTTTCCGAGAGCTTCCCACTTACACTGTCTGCAAAGCAAATTGTTTTGCAAATTGTCGCGACTTTTTCGCGGGTTGACGTGAGTATTCGCGAGTAACTTGTGAGATTTTTTCTCCTGAACATGTACTATTAGCGCAGAAAGAATTGAACCCTTCTGGTTGGACTTTGGACGTCAGGGGTTCAATTATTTTTGCGCTGATAGTACATGTAGAAGTCGTTGCAACGACTTTGTTTAGTGGGCACTGTTAAATTCCTACAAAGCATTGTTTTGCAAATTTGCGAAGAATTTACTTTGCAAAAAGTGATGCTTTTCAATTACAAAGTTACGCTTTGGAGCGTGTTTCATTGTTTCGCAATTGCGAAGCATCACTTTGTAATTGCAAAGTAAATGCTTCGGAGTTCTGCAAAGCATTGCTTTGTAGGAATTTAACAGCGCCCACTGTAAAAAGTCGTTGCAACGACTTCTACATGTACTATTAGAGCAAAAAGAATTGAACCCCTGACGTCCAAAGGCAAACCAGAAAGGGTTCAGCTCTTTCTGCGCTAATAGTACATGTTCAGGAGTAAAAATACTCACAAGTTACTCGCGAATACTCACGTTAACTCACGAAAAAGTCGCGACAATTTGCAAGGCAATTTCACCTCTTTGAAACCGGATCCAAAGAACAGCAGTATTAACGCGCATGAAGTTCGCGCTTCTGCCACCAGGCCCGCGACTGATTCAGTTAAAAAAGCCTATTTGTGTCACTTGTGTCTGCTTTCACGATCATTTATTGAGATTCTGCATGGTGGACTCACAGGTTGGCACTTTGTGCAACCACTCTTGGCCTTGTGAGGATCGGGTGGAGGGAGCACAATTCATCTATATTTCAGAGCCCTGCAGCTGCGTCCTGCGGCCGGCCCTGGTTCAGCGGTGTGCCAAGGAGAAGTGCAAAGTGCCCCACTCGCTGTGTCCGCACACTGCAAACGCAAGTGTGTGAATGTCGCTCACTTGCGAATATTCATTCGTACACTTACGGGGGTAAAGGTGTCAATTTTCTAGGAAAAATTCTCACGTTTACCCCCCGTAAGTGTACGAATGGATATTCGCTCACCTGCAAGTGAGCGACATTCACACACTTGCGTTTTCTAGTGCAGGCCCGCGCCATGCAAATTTCGAAATGTGTTTCCAAGCCACTGCACTGCCCCGACGTCCCGGCAAAGGGGATTAATACAAGTGTAAATTCCCGAATCAGATTCAAATTTAGGGGTTTTCATTGTTGACTGTATATGATAGGATTGCCGATTAAACTTTGGTGCCTAATTCGATATATTGATTAAAGAGGGTTAGTCAAATTTCTCAAAAAATTACTAAAAATCCATTTCGGGGGTGGGGGGATTCCTAACACTATCCCCAGTTTCTATTCATCGCCAATACAAACAGTCTTTTATGATAAATTGTGCATACCCCATAACCAAAATATCAAATCGGGCACGAACTTTTATCGGCAATAGTATACAGCCAACATTGAGAACCTCAAAGTTTAAAACGATTCGGGCATTCACACTTGTGTGGCTCCCATTGTGAATGTTCTACCACACTTGTTCCCAATGACGTTGGGGGCGTCCCCAGCAGTTGCGGTCGCCATTAGCAAAGTTATCCAGAAAATCTCAACAACAGATCCACGTCTCGTGCGCCTGCTCGTCAGGGAGCGGATGCGGTGGCGCAGAAGTGAAAACTTTGCGCATGGGAGGTACAGTTTGGTTTGTTTGTGGCCTCCGTATCTGTCTCATGACAAAACTAGTCGGTGATAATTTGTTTTTTTACCCACCTTTAGAAAGCCTTTTTTTGCAGATTGTGTGTGCCTGCCAGCTGCGTCATACGGCGCTGCTCACCACGCCTCGCTGAGCACCGTGGCGACAGCGGCGCGGCGCCTGTGTGCATCTCAGACCCCCCC
>NW_026267463.1:134738-139576 GCF_000697945.3 Frankliniella occidentalis
GGGGGGGGCTCCGCCCGGGGGACGATGGCAAACTTTTGATTATGCTTAGCTGCTCAACTGTCGTCTTTGCAGCAACTGTAAACCACAATTGGGCGCGGACTCGGCGACTAGGTGTAGCAGTCTGAAAGCTTCCTCTTGTACTCGACGGAGTGCAGCAGAATGCGAGTAGCGTCCTTCTCGGCCCGGCGGGCACTCCGCGCGGTCGTGCGTACCGCGCACCACACCCTCCCCCCTCCTACCCCCCCGAATGTTTCCGTGTATAAAAAAAGGGGACAGATTTATTGGTGTTTTATCAGATGTGACATCGTGGTTGTGACGGAGGTGGCGGGGCATAAGTGGGCAAAAAAGAGGGGTTAGAGGAACGAAGCGACGGAGCGACGGCGCCGGTTGCGGCGCCGACACCAACAGCGGCCTTGTACTGGTGTTATTTTTTCTGCGGCGACAAAGAGCCTCTTTCGTATCGAGGACGAATAAAAGGGGTTGGAGAAGGAGGAAGGCGCTCCACTCGGCCGCGTGCTTTGGCGGCCCGCCGTCGGGAAGTAAAACGGACTCTATGGCGGCGCAGTTCGGCGCTGGGCGGCGCAGGACGGGCGTGAGGCGCTGGAGCGTGTCCTGTTATCCGATAGCTTTAGCTCATGCGCCGCCTGCTGGTGGCCGCCGGGCGTGGCGGGAACAGGTGCCAAGTAAAGTCCCCGGGGAGGGAGGCGACGCGGGCCGCGCCAGGTTCGGCCGGGCCGAGGGTTGCCGAGGGCGGAGCTCGCACAGCGCCAAGTTATAATGACACGACCACAAGCGCGAGCGTTGACATACCGCGGACAACACCGTGTCAAAAATCTTCACTCTGTCTTACCTCAGAAAACTCTGTTAAACACCACCCATCCATTTTTTAAACGAACCACAGAGTCGTTTCTATCCAACAAATGGGTAAAATCGGCGTGTGGTACATCAGGCTCCCACCCCTCTGCTCATCACTGAAGAATGAAATAAGAACCTATATTTTAAACAACGCTTTACACACTCCAGTTTATATTTCTCGTCTCAAAAGTGTCCGATCATGACAACTAACTCCTGGCTATCGATTTTAGCCTATGGAACAGAGGTAATCATAAAAATGTCGTCTTTGAAAAAGAATTGTTAAAATTTCTTCCCCAGAGCATTTGCAAATCAAGAACGTGAAGAGCAAATTTGCGAGGGGTACCCACCTGTGGTAATCAGGTGTACACAGAGTTGGTAATCACTGGTAATCTACACACTCTTGAGGATCCTTTTAAAGGACAAATTTGTTGATTAAGACATGCATTTGTGTGCACAGCTTGTCAAAATGCAAACGCCCATGTTTAATATGACGTATTTGCATCCCTCCCATGGACACAAACATAATTTGTCCAATCATAGAATGCAAGTTTGTAACTTGCAAAAGAAAGAATTAAGAATTACCTAAAATGTGCACAAAAATGCATCTTTCTCAGGACAAAAAATGGTTGTTTCGATTTAGAATGCAGGCGAATCATACCTAGTATTCATTGGTAATCTTTGGTAATCATTGGTAATTCCTGGTACTCTTTACAATTTGGTAATCCGGTGTACACATTTTTATGGAGTTGGGCACCCCTCGGCAAATTTGACTACTGCACTCGCACAAACTGATGAGGATTTCACGAGACTATCGGAACGAAAGTACTTGTCTTAAACGGATGTCAGGATTGGGTGCAAACAACGAGCACAAAAATGGGCGTCTCGCCCACCCTGTTAGCCGTGTAACAAGTCCATCCCGACGGCCCCCTCCCCGCCCTCCGCCCCCAAAATCGGATCGTTCGCCCACGTGAGCGGCGCTGTTTGCTTCGTTTCCGTCTCTTAATGCATGCGGGACGCAAATCCGGATGCGGATGTGTTAATTACGTTGGGAGTGCCAACAGAATGTGTTTCGCATTGGTGATTGCCTCCGCAGCTTCCCTGCAAACACACATGCTTCCATTCTAAAGTAAACAACCAATCGGTAATACCAAATGACGTATAGATACGTGCAGCGTCACGTGTCACAAATCTGCACACTTCAGGAGAACTCACACGAGAAAAGCACACTTGTTAATGTGTTAATTTCTTTCCACACACTCACAGGTGTATGCATTAATGCGTTGTTATGTTCCGTCGAACCATTCCAAAGAACATTCCACACTCGAACAAAAAGTGTGCGCAACTCACACACTTGGCTTCCTCGTGCGTATAGGTTCGTCGTCTCCAATAACTAGGTGCTCGCGAGCGCCCCACAAACAATTTCAAACACTGTTGCGGCGCGAGGTGCGGCGCTCCCAGCCCCGTCGCGCCCTCATCCCGTTGTTGATGGATGGCGGTAATCTCACATCGCCTCATATCACCGCGCGCTGCCATCAATCGCCGGAAGGGCCGCCGCCGCCCGAGCCACAGGCTCAGCCACTCTCGAGAGCGTTTTGTATCTGTCGCGCTGCGGCCTTGCTCGCCGTGCCCTTGTGGCGCTCACACACCTTATCTCGCCCCCAAGGCTCCTCGTAAAACTCGGCCCTCTGCTCCGCCCTGCTCAGTAGCGCTGGCGCCGCCGTGCAACAGCGTGAATAAGCAGTGTCGTCGGCCCGCGGGGGAAGTGTCGGGGAGGACCCGCGCCCGACCTCAACCTTTCGTCTGTCGTGTTTCTCTTTGGGTGAAACATGAAAAGAAGGGTACAGGACATAGTGCATAGGCTTTGGCTTCAGAAACGTTGGTCTGGCATCCTCTTCTTGCGACGTCTTTCTTTTCCGGTGCACCACGCCGCATGCCTTGCCAAGCCGCGGTTTAATAGTGGTGCGTAGTACGTGTGAGGCCAACCCGAGGGCCGTAGTGCGCACTTCGTGCTCGGGTGTTCCTGTTCCGTAAGCTGGCCCTTGTCGGATCAGCTGTGCGAGGGCCAGAAGCGCCAGCAGGCGCCAGCAGGCAACACTGGGACTGGCGCGGCGGTGGTGGGCGGTGGGGCGGGGAGGCCTGGGAGGAGGGCCGCCTTGAATTGGCCGCGCTAAATGCCGGTTTTATCCAGATGAAAATGCGTGGAGCAGGCCACCGCGCCGCACGCTGGCACTAAGGACCACTCCTGCCTCTCTTGTTTCCCCGACCCCCTCTTTTACTTTTTCTTTGCCGGTGTTTGCTGGCCGGGCACGTGCCAGGGAGGATGCCTGGGTCGCAGTTATTTGTCCAGGCCGACCCCCCATCACCCGCTGGCCGAGCCGAGCGGAGCCATGCGGGGCAGTGCGCGCAAATTCAATTTTATCGCCAGCCAGGTTTCTGGAACGGCCCACCCCGACCCGCCCCTCCGTTGCGTTTGATGACCATTCCTTTGGCGGGGAGGAGCGGCCAAAACGAATTTGCTAGGTTGGCGGAAACTGCGGTCCGTCGGATGCCGCGCTGGCCGTCGCGGGGACACGCTCCTCCCCGCCCACCTACTCCGCCGAGCTCGGTCGACCCTGCCCACCCGGGCCCTCACATCCCATTGTCGTCTGCAGCCAACGGAGCGGTCGGTCAGTTGTCTGGCCGATCGGTCGGGTGCCCGGCCCCGCCCCGCCCGACCCCAACAGGCTTTACCTTTCACTACCACCTAATCGGCCAACATGGGATCACTTTGTGTGGCTGCCCGGCCGAACAAGGGCGGGGCGGGGACAGACACAGCCCTGGCCGAGGCCCCATGGCAGGACGGATTGCTCCATGTGGCCGGCCGGGTGGGACCGAGGTGGGAAGGGAGAGGCCAGCCAGCTAAAACTAGGTCGTTATCCTGTCGCACTGACTGGTCCGCGTGCCTCTGTGCGGCTCCGGGGGGAGGGAGGGGTGCTGGGGGTGTAACCCGGTGTTACCCCGCGGCGTGCTCTCGCCCCGCTCCCCCCAGATTAGCATCGTCATGGACGTCTTTCTCTCATCCCCAGCCGGGGCGCGGCGGCGCGCTGCGGAGGACGGCCGGGACCGCCATCATAACCCCTCAATGGCCCTCATCTTCCTTCGCCCGACCTCGCGCACGTTTCTCCCGAACACTCTCGCAACGCTCTCTTCCTCTTTGTTCTCTTCCCCTTTCTCTCATCTTTTCCCCTCTCGTCAGAATTATACCCTTTCCCCTTCCATTGTGTGGGATGTGTTTTCTTGTTCAAACACACCACCCCCGCCATGTGCGTGATTTCTCTTATTGACTCTGCTCCGTGTTTTTTTTCCTTTTTTAAAAAGGAATATAGGCGACGGTTGAGCGGGTTTGTCGGGCTGCGTCCATCGAGGGCGCGGGTTAGTCTCGGTCCTGAGCACGTTCGGCCAACGACGGCCTCGATATTGGAGCGGCCAGGACTTGGTGGCGCGTACCCATATCGCGAGGCGGACGTGCGGGGCCGGCTGGGCGCGCCGGGACGCGCTGCAGATACAGTTCCATCCTCACCATCGCGCCCGGGATTGAGTATGCCCAGTTAATGTTTTACTACATCAGCAGATGACGCGAGGCAAAGCGTCTTTTTATTCGCCGAGGAGTGCGCGGTCCTTCCTCCTCCACGCTCGCGGCGCCATTTCTGTTTGCTGCCCTCATTTCCGTTTGATGTTATTTTCCTACTCGGAGCGACGTGGCGGCCGCGGGGCTGGGCAGGACATGCCAATAGGGGGCTGGCCCGCCCCCGCCCGTCAATAACAGCCACCGAGCATATGCATATTCGCCTAGCCAAACCTACTCCAGCCTGCTGGCTGACTGACTTGTCAGACGGACGAGGCAGCATATCTTGCTGCGGATTGGAATTCGAAATGAGTGAACATACATTTTCAATTCGCCGTCTGATGGGAGTGCATCGGGTTTGCGGGTGCCATCCCCCCCC
>NW_026267463.1:148051-151781 GCF_000697945.3 Frankliniella occidentalis
CCCCCCCCCCCCAAAAAAAAAAATCTTTGCAGGCCGTATGCCGGATTGCCCCACCAGGCGGCCAACCAATAACGGGACCACGCGCTCAAGTGTTGTTGGCGTTTAACGCGGCCATTGGTGCTTTTGCCCACTTGAGTGGGGCGGCGGGCTGTGCGCTCTGCGGCCCGCGACTCTATCTTCTGTTGCGACCAAATTGCAATCTGGATCCCCTGTTGCCCTCTACTCCACCCCGAGTAGAGCACCATCCTTCCTCTACTCTCCATCTTAGCCCTACCCTTGCGCCAGGTCCCCTTCACTTTCTTTTTGTCGCTTGCTGCACTCACTCCTGCCTTCCGCTATTTTCTTCAATAAGGGAGGCGGTCCCATTGCACTCTAAAAAAAATTAATACAAAAATCTGTAATTTGGATATGCAGTTTTTTCAGCATCCGTGATACAAAAAATTGTATTCTTTCGGATACAATAACAAATCTGTAATACGGATACAGAAATTTGTATCCATCGATACAGATGCAGAAAAAAATATGTTTATGTTCAAACATGCTCTGATATGAAAGAAAAATATTTTTTTTTCTGCTGGTTGTCTCATTCTAGATATTGCCCACACATGACAGCCAATTAATTTCAAAGTTGTACCTTTACCTAACCGGGATTTGAACCCCGAACCCTTGGGTTGGGATTCGACGCCTTAGCTCACGCGGCTAAGGCGACTACCTGCGACAAGCCGTGCTCTGACCCGGTGTCACTCTTCCCTATGTATTGGCTGGCCCCTGAGCCTTTCCCTTAGCTATCGGGCTATCAGATAGGATTTTTATGAGAATGCTTAGGAAATTGATTTTATCGTAGGGTGCCAGAATCAGTCGAACAGCTACTCAAATTGTGTTCAAATTGAGCGTTAAAACGGGAAAGTTTTGAACGCACGTACTAATTTCTGTTTCCATGTTACAGAAATTTGTATCCCGTTTCCAGAAATTTGTAATCAGATTACAGAAAATTATAAAATGAATGTAAAATTCTGAAATTAATTAAAAATTTTGTAATGTTTACAAATTTCTATAAACTATTGTAAGATTTTGTATCACCGATACATATTGCTGTATCACAGTGCTCGGATACAGAAAATTATATCAAATTTGATACAAAAATCTGTAATTTTTCTTAGAGTGTGCTCTTCTTCTCTGGTCTCGGGGCTTTCACGCGCTGGGTAAAAGGGGGAAAGCGTGTTGGCTACGTGATTCGGAACGGGGTCCCAAACTCATCCTGCCAGGCCGCTGTGCCCCCCCCCCCCCCCCTACTTTCCCCTTCGGCCCTCCCTTTCTTCCCTACCCTATTTCTTTCGCTCTTTCTCCACCATCTTGTCCAAAACTTTTAATCGGCAAACCGTGGTGGTGCTCGGGGTTTATTCCAAAGCCTGCGATTGGTCTGAACGCGCCCTCTCTCCTTTGCAACTTTTTTTGCAATTTTACTGTCTCTGCTAATTCTCAGCTTCAAACTCTTGTGGCAGTTCATCTAACGTGTCGGTTACTGGTTTCTTTCAACCGTGTCCGGTAATTTCTACCACTTTTTCCCTCGCTGCTTGACAAAATTTATGGGTATTGGCTGGAGGGGTGTGCGGACTGAGCGGGCTGCGCGGGTCGCTCCGCCCCGCCCGAGCTGTCCGACCCGCCTCAGCGCGGCGCACTGCGTCGCGGTGGGTGGCGGGGCTGGCATCGTATCGCAATGCTGGAGAACGCGCTGGAGAGCTTGCTGGGGCAGCAGTGGCGTAGAGGTGAAGGCCCGACGGTCTGTCTCGTGGAAAGGGAGGTCCTTCGCCCACCCCCATTCGCTGGAATGGAAGAAGAATGCGAGGGTCACCTGACAATAAGGTGACCCCGGGCCGTCGCTCTCACACAGGAAGTAATGCGGCTTTCTGTTTGTTTCCTGCCTGTTGTGAATTTCTCCAAGAGGGAAAGAGATGAAGTTATATAAAGGGAGTGGAAGTACTCGTCAAGTGGGGGGTTTGGTACAGCTTAGGGGAAGTTGCATGTTGGGTCGTTGGGCAATAGACCCCCGCCCCCCGGGGGTGACAGCGGCGGTGTCCTGTCTGGAATCCATTCTACTCACCGGTGCGCCTCAGATTTTCGCATTAATGTTGCAAAGGACGGGGAAGGCGCAAGGCGGGATGCTAAAAGGTGGAGGTCGCTCGTTTTAGAGCTTGGACAGTCGAGAGAAGGAAATGGAGGCCATCAAACTCCTGCAACTTACAGCGTCTGGTCGGGTCCGTCTTTTATCGTATCGTACCCCCCTGAGGGGTAACAAAACTGCGAAACAGTGCGCATTACATCTTTAATTACACGATCATCTGGAATATTTTTAAAATCTTTCATACGTTCTCCCCATTATTGCTCAGCTACGCGACTAAAATCTCGATACATGATGCTCTGAAAAATGCTTGCAAAGAATAGAGCTTGTTGCTAAAAGCGCCGCAGGCCTATGCAGATGTATGCCAGGTGCGTCGGAGCGTAACAGTGTTTCGTGAGATATCGCGAAGCCTGTTACGCGAGACGTGGTCTGGCGTACATCTACCCAGTTTAGCAACGATTCTGTCAGATTACAATGACAAACAATTTCTTTGCAATACGAATAATTCTTCGCAATGCAGAGCTTGCAAATTTTTTTGCAGCGATGCAACGAATATAGTTTTGCGGGCATAATTTACTGCGTGTCTGGGCTTTCGACTGGAATATCGAGGACTTCGACGCGTCCTAAGAACAAAGTCTGATCTGTTTGCGCGCCCTTTAACAAAGTCTGATCTGTTTGCGCGCCCGTCAACAAAGTCCGATCTTTTCGCGCGCCCGTCAACAAAGTCCGATCTGTTTTTGGCCGCGTTTTGCATCGCTGGTTTAGTTTATTTCTATCTTCACTAATATTGACAGCATAGAAAAAGTAATGACTGCTATGTGATCCTAAGAGATTGAAGAATAGCTGAGACCGAAAATGTTAAGCAAAGATACAGAAACAGAATTGTCACAAAGCTCCAAACGTCCGCCTCCCGAGCACGTCTGAAGACAGATCGGACTTTGTTGAGCGTCACACAAACAGATCGGACTTTGTTGACGGGCGTGCGAAAAGATCGGACTTTGTTGACGGGCGCGCAAACAGATCAGACTTTGTTCTTAGGACGCGTGGACTTGATCTTTTCTCGCGACCAAATCTCCTCTTAATTTACACTAAGAATTACCGTTCAAAAGTAATTTATTTGCCTTTTCAATTCACATACAAATTAGCCAGACGGTTTAAATTGGTTGTATAACTTCTTAAACAACAAGGTTCTTTCTACCGTTAACAAGATTTGTTACACTTTTTTCACTTTCGCGATGTGGAGACGAAAGTCGTAGATCCAACACCAGGCAAACTGTTGTTTCGAGCCCCCCCCCCCCCCCCTTTCCCTTTCCCAACCGCGAGGTACCTTCGGCGCGGGGTGGCATCTACAATGCTAATGTGAATGTGCGCCCCCTTCACCCAGCCTCCCGGCCTCAGCAGCCCAGCCTCGCCGCTCTGTCTACTGAGCGTTGCTGAGCAGGAGCAGTGCTGAGCCCTTGGGGTGGAAAGGAGGAAGGGGAGCAAGCAGGAGTTATCTGGTGCGGCAGCAGTGCCTCTCCTCAGGACATTTAATGGAGCCCGCGTTTGGTTGTGATGAGGTAATGAGAGGCGCTGTCTCTCCAATCTGGGCCGGCGGGGTAAAAGAGGGGG
>NW_026267463.1:152011-153938 GCF_000697945.3 Frankliniella occidentalis
CCCCCGTCTGCACCGGTCGTGTCACAGGTACCCCCTCCGACTTCCGCTCACGTCGGCTCCTTGTCCCACTGCTTCAGAAGACGTGCCATCTCCAGCTCTCTGCTTGCGACAGCATTCCATGCGCGTTGTTTACATGACAGGTTACTCTCGACGGGTCTGGTAGCCTCCAGTCGTGTTGCTCCCAGCCGACCCGTGCCACTCTGTCAAGCAGTATATTGGTACCATGAGGTAGCTTCCAACTTGGACGAGGGAACCCATACCGGCACTCTCTTACTTTATGTAACGGAACACACCACCCCGTTCCGTTACAAAATTCGCGCGCCTGCTGCGCGGCGGCCAGCAGCGGCCAGCACCGTCGTTACGCACAAGTGGCGCCACCCAGCGGCAGCTGCGGCAACCACGCCAGTCCCCTGGAACGCCGAGCCAAGTCAGTCACGGAGCGAGAGCGGAAGCGAGCGGGCGGCACGTCGCGTCTGTCTGTGTGTGTGTGTCGGTCGTCGGAAGTCAAGTCCGCGTTGTCACTGCACTGTCCATTCGCAGCAGTTCATTGTTTTTACAATTTGTTTTCTCCGCTTCCTCGTCGTCCGTCATGGCACCATCACCAAGCCCTTCGGGTATATTACGCACAAACCATATCGTTGCTGTGACGTCGTTGACCGGCCACGTTTTGACCCCGTTGCTCTTGTTCTTCTTCAGGGCTTCCGGTGTCCGCCATAGTTTTGGCTGTGCCTCTTTTTAACGCCATGTTCGGCTAGGCGCTGTGTCGCCTATGGGCCCCACTCGTCTGCTGGCCACGGCGCTGCCGTTCCGGCCAACCCAACGTATTTCTGATGCGCTCGCCTGAGTAGCGCCCCCCTCCGCTGCCCCCACCTCCTGGCTGTCTCCGCGTCGAGCGTACCAGAAGGGGCGCTCGTCAGCTAAAGTGTGAACAGCTTTTTGTGTGCTATTGTGTCTAAAATTTTAATTGTATTTACTCACCGGTTTGAATAGTGCTGTGTACAGCACTTGTGTGTGGAATGAATGTTGTGAATTGTGAAGTTTGGAAATTGAAGCCAACATTCCGGTGAGTTACTCAACTGTGCCGCTGTTATCTGTTTGTGTTTGTTCATGTGTATCTTGTATATTTAGTATTGTGGGCCTACGTTTCGTGTGTTATTTCGCCGAGTATAGCGTGTAGTGTGAAACTTGTAAATACCCTGTTTTATAGGGTTGGATATTTTTGATAAGTTTCTGACTCTTTGAGTCTTGTTTGTTTAAAGTTTTTGCAGTGTATCTGCCCTAGTGTTTTCCTGAGTGTTTCTACTCTTGTTTCCATAACTAAAGCCATTTCTGTACGTTTTTGTACTTCTGTTTGTTTAAATTAAATTTGATGGCTTTATAGCTAAAATAAATAGCTTTTCGGTACTCTGTTAAATTTTGGGTATAATCATATTAATTTTTGCAACATCTTTTTTTGCATCATCAATATCTCGCACTTGAGTCGTCAGAACCCGGAAGAGCAACGCTTTGTCCTGACTCCAGAACTTTTACAACCGATATATCGTTACATTTAGTGTGGAATTTTGCAGACTCCACTTACCTACTAAAGTACTCTAACAAGACCTGAACATTCTGACCTAACATCTTCTTTCATCTGCCTTTATCAAACTGTTTTTCAACAGCTCGTAGGACTGTCTACCAAAAAGAAACGTGGGCCCCCTTCCCCTTCCCCCCTTTACAAGAGGGTGATTCTCAGAATACGGGCCGTTTAGATTCCGCGGCCCTTCACAACTATGTGATATAGTTTGAAAAGGTTTTTATACCATCTAGATACTCGAAAGCACTAATACTACCTGGTGCAACACTAAAAACCTAAGAATACTGCAACAGTAGGTGACTAGAGCAGTTTAAATGGTCAAAATGTGAACTCCAGTACGTTCCTAATGTC
>NW_026267463.1:154662-162341 GCF_000697945.3 Frankliniella occidentalis
ACACACTAGTGGAGCAAACAAAAGACTAATTAAAAGGTGCGGGAGGCAATACTTGAGTTTTATCATTGATTGAACGTGACCACAATATGGTCTTGTAACGTTGTACTAAAAGTACGTGATTTGAACTATCGCCACTTTACACGTATCTTATTTGAAGGTAAATAGAACCATTGCGACCCAAAAACCTAGCAAATTCGACAAAAAAAATTAAAATTTTAGGAACTCCCAAATGGCCCGTATTCTGAGAATCACCCAAGAGAGCAGCACGGGGGGGTGTGGTGGCGGTGGCGGGGAGGCGGCGGTGCTACTTGGCCAGGCCAGAGGCCAGCGATGCGCTCAGCTTCGTCCTTCCCCTTCCTCCCTTTTCCATCGGCAAATTACTGTAAAGCTGAAGTGAAAGAGAATGCAGGGAACCAGAAAACCGAAGTGACTCGGCCTATGTTTAAAATTCGGATTTTTGTTATGTTGTTCCCCGCATTCTTCCTGTTTTCAGGTGTACCGGAATGCTTCATTGGGCAGGAAATCTCAACGATGTTGTTGACGTCAGCCTGAAACTCATGACCTGTTCATGACCCGCCCGCTCTCTTTGTTGCAGGCCGGTGTCATTAATCGCCATGGGCCGGGCCAGCAGGGCGTGGAGATGAGAGTCATGGCCGTAAGTATCCGAGGGAAGCGTCTCTGGCGGTAACGACTATCGGGACGGCGGCATCCACCAATCGGGCGGGCCGCCCGACAATCTGGCCTCTTGTCCGCTACGACAGGCTGCACAGTCGAAGTCACGATGGTGCTCATATTCTGAAACAGTTTGAGTATGAAGCGCCGCAAATAATGCACCTCCCTCTCAAAAAGGATGGAATCTGTCGGCCCTTCATATTTTATTGCTGGGCCCGCCCCTTGTCTTGTCGTTGCTGGAGCCGTGCTGGCCGCCAAGCCAGTCGAGCCAACTTTTGTCCCCGCCGCCCCCATGCCCCCACCGGCACCGCCAGCCCCACCTGGACTCGCAAAGTCCTCGCATCTCATTAACGCTTGATGCGCCTCGCTCGGAAATACGTTCGTTCGCTTGTACTTGTAAGGTCCCCGACGCTACCTCCCCCTTACCCCCGCCTCTTTCGGCCCCGAGGGCCGTTTGACCGGCCTGGAAATGAGCTGTGGGGCAGCACGAAGTGAGATCCTTATCAAACAGAAAAGTGTTTCGTTTTCACTTCGCGTGATGTTTCTGTCTATTGAAATAACCCTGCTCGTTCGAACGAGCCGAACGTCTGTAAAAAATTGTGGCTGTTTTGAGTGCAGCGGTTTTCGAAGAAACTTGTCCAAAAATGCGGTTTTGACCGTTTTGACGTAAGGGTCGTCCAGCAACTTCGCGACTTCAGTTGCACGAACCGTAGAACCTGTGCGACTAGAGTCGAGCAGTATGGCAGGGCACCTTGAGGCAAGATCCTGGTCCAGTTCAATGAAGCCTTCTGGTAAAGCTAAAGTGCAGAAGAATGCAGGAAAGAAGAAAAAGGAAATCGCTGTGCGTTTACATGGTGACTTCCGTTTTATTGCTCCCTACGTTCTTCTACATCTCAGCATTACCGGAATGCTCTATAGGGTATTCCGCCCCTAGCGAACCGGAAACTTAAGGACGAAAGCATGACTGCCCGATTTGTTTCCTCCTAAAAGCTGATTGGTCTGACCTTGGTATGTCGGCCAGCCATTGAGCGCGCGGAGGAAAACAGATCGAGTAGTCATACTTTTTATCTTTAGGTTCTGGTTTGCTTGCAGTGGAATACCCTATTTACTTATCTAAATGTACGCTGGACCAAGTCTCGCGTAACAGGCTTCGCAATATTGCAAGAAGTACTGTTCTTCTGCAACGCCGCCGGAGCAGGAAAAGAACAAACTCACTGACTTTCCTGTTTACCTCATTTCTCTGATTGGTCGAGCTGATCATGTGCCACTAAGACCTTTCTGGTATGAAAAACTGTCAGACCAGTTCGAGCACCCCTACATATAAAGCATTCCGGTAAAGCTGAAATGCAGAAGAATGCGGGGAAGATAAAAACAGAAATCACTATGCTTTATCATCTTGTTCCTTGTATTCTTCTGCATTTTGGCTTTACCGGAATTCTTTATTCTTCTGCATTCCATCTTTACCGGAATGCTCCATTATAGAAGTTGGAATCGGACCAATCTTCCATGGCAATTTTTCATGCCGAACAGGCGGAAACAGATAAATCAGTGAGTTTGTTCTTTTTCACATCCGTATGAGATAGTCTGGAACGTCCCATTGGTTGAACCTGTATCCCCCCCCCCCCTTTCCCCCAACCACCGACGACGTGAGGTAGAGGCGAGAAGCTCTTGACCAATCGGTCACGTTTACGTTCTACCTGCTAATTTTCTTCCTTCGCTAGTTGAAGTACACTGTTGAAAGTATGTTAAACATGCCATTCTAGGTAAATGTGTGCCAGACCACGTCTCGCGTAACATGCTTCGTGATATCCCACGAAATGTCATTGTTAGCTGTGACAGCCAGGCACCCATGGCATGCGGCGCTGAAGCCCGAGTCGGGCCGCGGCCTGCCGTGACACAAACAAGGAGATGGGTCTTGATCCTGCAACAAATAAATCATTCTGGTAAAGCTGAAATGCTGAAGACTGCGACGAATAAGAAAACGGAAGTAACCACGTTAAAGCATAGTGATTTCCGTTATCTTCCTTCCCGCAATATTCTTCATTTCAGCTGTACTGGCATGCTACATTAAGGCATTCCACCTGACTCAAACCGAATCCAAAAGAAAACAGCAGTTATTGTGTATATTTCGACTAACAGAGGAAGAAGAATAGCGGGTAGAACATAAACGTTACCGATTAGTCAAAAGCTTCCAATCAGGAACCTCTATGTTCTACCCGCTATTCTTCTTCCTACGTTAGTCGAAATTATACCGGGTGTCCCGGCTCTTACATGCCAGTACGTTGGGTTGCCTATGCACTGGCAGCAGGGGCTGCAGGCGCGGGGCGGGTGGCGGAGGAGTGGCAGCTCCCCCCACTCCTCCGCCACCCGCCCCGCGCCTGCACCCCTGCTGCCAGTGCATAGGCAACCCAACGTACTGGCATGTAAGAGCCGGGACACCCGGTACTATACCTGAACCCTTTCCTTCTTGGCGTAGATGGCTGACGTGGATGACGTTCTCGTACCCGACACTTTGAGTCGACCGCCATTGCAGTCAGTTGAAGGACTTCGTCAGCCGATCAGTGCAAGGGAGGATGGGTTCAGCAGGAAGAACTGTTGTTCTTTTTTGGATCCGGTTTGCGTCAGGTGAATACCATATTTGGTTTTTCAGGTGATTTTACCCCAGAAAACTCTGTTTGTGGTTTCCCAGGATTGTACTGCGGTTCTCCCCTCCATAGGGCATGTATTTCAACGGGGCGCTCCCCGAAACTGAGAAGAAACACAGAGATAGCAATGGTGGGGTCGACACCAGCGGAGGGCCGGCTGGTGTCAGTCCATTCGCTAATAGATTATTTCACCTAGTTTAAACCGGGTCCAAGGAAATAACAAGAAGACAAACAGGGCATCAATCATGTTTGAACATTAGGAGAAACCTCGTTCTTTAGCTAAGTTTGGTCTAGTGTAATTATGAAATGAAAACAGGAAGATCATGTTTGTGAATGCATCGCCCTTCAAAACTTTTCGCGCCGATGCAGTTTCAGCTTTCCTCAATAGATGGCGCAGGTCGCGCATGTGCTTCATTGATTTTTTGTGTGTTAGAAGAATTTCATTTAGGAGAGGTTTTAATCATTATGAGTACCAAAAACTGTTGTAAAACGATTGTTTTAATTTGAAACATTAACGGCTAGCGTAATTTTAGTTGTTTAGTCATTTTTTTTTGTCAGGTAAAAAATATCTCTATTGAGAAATTTGTACGTGTAGAAAAACCCTCTAAAACGCACGCTCGACCGGCCATTTCGTTGACTTTATTTCTAAAATTTCTTTAAATTTTACGTAATAAACCGAAAAAAACGTCTTTTATTGATTGGTAAGGCCTCCGAGACCTACAGTTGGATTCAATTGGCATAGCTGTAGGTGTTTTGGTTACGGTGATGAATCGAGGACCTAAATTACACCATACCAAGCATATTTCTCGTTCTCCCACCTCCAAGTGGGAAGTGAGAGTGGCGGTAAAGAACGAGTAAAAGGCATTGCTCCCTGAACTCTTTCCTTTCTGACGATTATTATTAACAATTAGCTGACGAAGTTCTAGGACCCGTCACAGGGGTAGTCGCGGACCTGGTGGTGGGTCAGCGAACTTTGTTCGCGTTAGCCACTAAGAGTCAATAAGGAACAGTCCAGGAAACATTACAGTTATTCTTGGAATCTGGTTTCAACTTGGTGAAATACCCTATTATGGTAATTTGTTGCAACTGAAGTGTGCCGAGTTATGTATCTTTTGTTTTGCCATGCGTGGTCCCCCCCCCCCCTTTTCCCTGCCTCGGGCGCGGCAACCAATCTCTGACCTGTAGTCCCCCCGGGCGCGCACTTTCACACCGATAGGCTGTCAGCCGCACAGTGTATGGGGGATCCCCGGGTGGAAGGATCTGCATTTTGGAATATAGCGATTCACTACACTCGGACCAAATTCGCCTTTGCAGTGTAAGTGTACATTGACTACTTTCTGATTGCGGATAATGTAGATTTTGTATTGTATCTAGTATCCAGTTGAAAACTATCCTTTGACTCCATTCAAAATGCATATGGGTGATGTAGTAAACATGTAGTTTAACTATAGTAATCTGTTGTAAAACTACAATTCTGCTGTAGTTTTACAACAGTTGGACTATAGTTTTTTCGCGGGTTGCACAGTTTTACTGCAGTTTAGCCGGTTAGTTTCGAACTACACTTCGAACAACAGTTGGGAAGTACAAACAAAACCTACAGTTGGTCTCACACTTAAAGTGCAGTGTTCAAAACTTCGTTCGAAAAATATTTGTGCCGGGAATTTCTTCTACTCCTACCTCTCTACCTTCCCCCGCCAACCCCCTCTCATCCGATTAATTGATTGTAGCACTCTTACCTTGATGAAAGTTGATGAAGATGATGGGAGTTGAACCTCTGACCTCGGAGTTGGTAGCCCAGTACGATGACCACTGAGCCACTGCGACACCATAGCTCTGGTCTCGCAGGAACCCAATGGCATTCTAAGCGGTCCGGTCCGACAACTCACAGTCGAACTATAGTCGAACTACAGTCCAGCTACAGTTATGCTACATTTAATCCACCGGTTGCGTAGTTCCTATGCTGCCTAAGATTTACAACCGAATAAATCGCCCCCTGCTAAGTTCACAGGACAAAAGCAGTGTAGTTCACGTGCAAAACGTGCACACCGGCTGTTATATGCATGTATACGTATTCTACGCGTAATATCTTTATGTAGAAGTATTTTACCACGAGCCGGGGAGGCGAAAAAAAGGCATCGTGAGCACGTCCGGCAGTGTGGGAAACTCGTACTCACCCTCCTAAGTAGGAAGCTAGGCCTGGTTTGGGGTATTTCCTTTCGCCGCATTCGGCCCCCCATAATATGCTCCCGGCCGGCAGAACGGCACGTGTGCGGGGGGTGGGGCCGAGCGGGGCTTTCCAGGATGTCTTTTACCTGCTAGACAGATGAGTCGCCTCTACAGCCCGGTCTGTTTACAAAGTGCAATGTTCAGGGAAAAACATACTATGAAGGACTGTTTGCTATAAAAGAGACAGCAGTAGTTCTGCAAACTGACCGCACAAACGTACTGTACAGCCGAGTGCAGTCATTACAATTCTTTTTAACTATATATTTTTTGCATATGGAATGTAACACGGACTGAATTCACGAAGTACAATTGAAAGAGCGAATCATATTGTCAATTTATCTGCTTTAAAACTACAGCAACAACTCAATATCCCACTTACACTCCGGGGTGCATTCTCAAGTGCAGTTGCGAGAGCAGTAAAAGTGTATGTTATTTATATTTCTGACTGTTATTTGAGCATGTAGTCGTGATTATAACCAGCATTGCAGTTGAAATACATACATAACTATAGTTTCGCAACTACAGTTAGGCAAGTACAGTTTCCAATGCAGTTTTTCTGTACTCCTTTCCACCCGGGTCGCGTATGGTGCGGTGTATGGATGAGTGGCGTTGACAACTTGATAACGCAGGGCTGTCTCCGTCGCGCCGCTGTGGGTCGCTGTGCTCTCCTCTCGCTCTCTACCCTCCCGCGCGCGCACACACACACACACACACACACACTCACTCACTCACATGCGCGCGGAGGACTCTGGCCGTTTCTATCCCCCACGTGCTCGCCCACACATTGGCACGTCCCATATGCCCCCTCCCCCACCTCCTCTGACCCCAGCCCCACATACGTCGACCCGGCTGTTATTTTATGATTCACCTCCACGTCCGATATATATAGACAATCGGATCTACATAAGTATGTCATTTGTCATCATCAGTCGCACAGTCGACGGTCGTGAGAGTATCACGTGCGAAGAAGGCTGAGTGGGTGGTCGGCGTCAGTCAGTAGGCCTCGCGATCCGGGTGCCACCGCGTCGCCCGCAGGCCGTCCTTGCCTGTGGCCAGAGCACTTCTTTACTGGCTGGCCCCCGCCCCGCCCAGCCTCCTGCGCCCTATGGCATTGCAATGACGGCGCGCCGCGTGCAGGAGATGGGGCCCTAAGTGGCCGCTATGCCGGAAGTATGCTGGGCGGGCGGACGGATCTCTATCCGGATCAGACGCGGGCGAGTAGACAGGACCGCACGGGGCTCTCCGCTGCTGGAGGTATTCGGGCGGGGCCCCGGGGCCCTTGCACCGCGGTGAGGTGAGGAGAGGGACCCCGTCTCGCTATGGCGTGGTTACCCCGCCCCCTCTCTCCTAACCTCCTCTGCCGCGTTCCTCGCCGTTCGCCTTCCGACCCTGACCAGCACAGGATGGCTATTGTTCTGCGAGCGGTTTTAATCGAGTTATCTCCCATGATTGCTGCGGCGTCTACGTTGCTCGCGTCAGTGAAAGGGTGAGGGGAGAGCTGTGGGCGAGGCGGGGAGGGAGGGGGGAGGTTGGGTGCGGCGGGGTGGTAGCGGGACCCGGCGCTCATGCAATGCAGATTGGACCTGCGGGCTTGGGGACCTGGGAAAAGGGGGAGTGGCATCGGGGCAGGGAAAAGGAAACTCGAAAGGCAATTCAGCGAATCGCGAATACGTGTCGCGAGAAGGAAAAGCTTGGAATACATTTTATTTAGGCGCGGCGTCCTCCTCGCCGGCTCAGGAAGCAGAGCCCCCATTCAATGCACACGCCGAAAGTGGCTCGCAGATCCATTATTGCGCATTTTGTAGCCTCCTTTTGCACGGCGCAGAAGAGGGGGGGGGGTCTGCAAGGTGCGGAGACGCGAGAGGCACAGCCGGCTTTTCAGTTGTCTCGCCTCTTCGCTGAGCGTCTGCCTTAAAAACAAGCAGAGTCTGCATGGACTGTGCGTTCCTGGCCATCCAAAACGGAAGTGGGAAAATAACCAAGGGCCCGTGCGTGGTCAATGTGCCCGGGACAGCTGAGCGAAGCGGGTAAAAGTTTCTTAACGGCAACATTTGTTTTCTGTTTGTTCTTTTCCTTTCCTGAATTTTACTTTTTTTTCTGTCTGATTTTTCTGTCTTTTTCTGATTTTCCCTTTTT
>NW_026267463.1:162471-167929 GCF_000697945.3 Frankliniella occidentalis
GAATGAAGAGGTAACTAATGTGTCGTTTTCATCTTGACAAAAGAAAACGATAATGTTTTATGTTCCAACACGATCGGAATCGAAATGTTTATAGTTATTCCCCCCCCCCCTAGATTGACAATTTAATCGTTTTGCGTACTCTTACTCCTTTGGGGTCTAATAAGTTTGTGATTTCGACTCTGATCGGCTCCAAGTATAAAGTCCTTTTTGATTTTAAAAGAGGAATCCAAATCAGATTTTCCAGGTTAAATTTAATGAGGCAACCGTAAACAATATTTAGAATTTAGCAATCACCCGAGTTACCCCAACGGAGACTATCAAATAAATGAGGAAAAACATTCATTGGTCTTAGGCCTATTTCGGCGTGGGAAACGCGGGGAAACCAAACGAATGAAATTTTGACCCGCCGGGTTTTACTTTTACGAGTTACCGCTTGGAAAGCCATAAACAAAGTTGACAAAGCCAATGCGCGCAGTCTCCAGCGCAGTGGTGGCGTAGCGTGTCGCGGTGGCACAGTGGTGCCTGCGGCCTCCCTCCTACTCTTCCCTGCCGCCCGTCTCGCACGGGGAGGTGTCACGTCCGCGGCAGGGATAGAGCTTGATGATTTTTTTTAAGTAAAGGATTTAAGAATTCTTAATCCACTCAAGACTCAAGGGTGGCGCAGACGAACACACTGATAGAATTTCATGCAATCAAAGAGAATGTGGGGCTCACAACGGCGGGTTATCATACAACTTACAGGCTGACATATGTGAAACTAGGACTCTTCTTTACCTAAAATGACACAAAAAAAAATTGTCCCCCTTAATAGGGACATTGGCTTTTACATGCAAAGTGACTATTGTCCCGATTCAAGGCACTTTAAAACACAATAAAAAGCGGTCTTTTTGTAGTAGCTCTGGCGGCTAAACTATTCCGGATTAGAAAATTTCGACGGTAGGGTGGGGACATTTTTTTCATCAAAATTCTATTCCCCCCAACAATTTTTTTGGCTGAGCGATTAGCGAAGCCCATTACTCCACTGACCGAAAAAGTTTCATTCTGTTTGTCTGTTTGTTTGTGTGTTTGTCTGTCTGTATGCTCGATAACTCGAGAAGGAATTGAGATAGCGATCTGGGATTTTCAGGGTCGTTTTGTATCATAAAAAGACAGATCGAGTTCGAAGATAAGCATTCTAGCTCAAAAATTGACTTTTTAAAAATTCAAAAACCACAGGTCGCAAAATATTTTTTTATTTCAAATAATTTTTTATGGGCTCCTGTGGGGTAACTCGTGAAAGTAGAGTCCCTAGGACAAAAATTTCGTCCGTTTTTCTCTATCTTGTACCGTTTGGGTGCTAGAGGGCATTTCTTGACAAAAATGAGGTGAAAATTACCATATAGTCTATTAAATCGAAAAAAAAATACTTAACATCGACAAATTGTAGGTACACTTCTGTTAACTCGTCTCGGGTGTCAGCGCCGCAGACCTAGCTATATATGCGCTAGGCGCGTCGCAGCGTAACAGTGTTTCGTGAGATATCGCGAAGCCTGTTACGCGAGACGTGGTCTGGCGTACATATAGCTAGTATTACTTCTTATTGGCTGAGCGATTAGCGAAGCCCATTACTCCACTGACCGAAAATTTTCATTCTGTTTGTCTGTTTGTCTGTTTGTCTATCTGTCCGCACGATAAGTCGAGAAAGAATTGAGAGAGCGATCTGGGAATTTCAGGGTCGTTTTTAGCCCGCCCTTCTGCTTTGAAAAAGCTATCCAGCGGGCTTATGCAAACGACCTCGTGTCTGTCTGTGTGTCTGTGTGTCTGTCTGTGTGTCTGTCTGTCTGTCTGTTCCACTAGAAGGAGATGTGCTAGAGACTTCAAATTTTCAGGGTATCTTAAGGTTCACTCCTAGTAAACGAAACGCCTACGGCAAATCCTGGCAACCAACCCTAAGGGACTGAAAGGGGGTGTCAAAGAAAAGGGGGTAGGTCAAAAAAGTCAGAAAAAAATATTTTTTTTTATGAGCTCCTAAGGGGTAACTTGTCAAAGTAGAGCCCTTTGTTTCGCGAGACGTGGTCTGGCGTACATATAGCTAGTATTTTTTGAATGCTGTCCCTATTTAGGGCACTTTGGTTCCAAAATATGAACACTAAGCGGGCCTCACAGGTAGACGACCACATGTGATAAAAAATCGTTCAAGGTGGTAGTGTGTCTTGGTCCGAAGATTTTATAATCCCCACCGTTTTTCAAAATGATCAAAAATACGGATTTCACTGAACATTTTCTAAAAAAAAAACGTCTCGATTTAGGGGCTTTGATTGTACGTGATAATGAACCATCATCAACCTACACTGCACAAAAAATAAGAATAACGCGGAAATGACAATTTGTAATATATACCGAGTGCTTTTTGCATTACCCGTTCTCAGCCAATTTTTGAGCTAATCGTTATTACAGACAGGGAGACGCGAAACTTTTCGATCAGATGAGTAATTGGCTTCGCTATCGCCCAAGCTAATGAGTTATCCTCGACACATCTGCCTAGGAAAGGCCGTTGTGACATGGAGCGTTACTGTGTTGCAGGGGATGGGGTCCGAGTGACTGGCGGCGCGCCCAGCCCCCACCGGCCCGGTGCAGCGCAGTGCGGCGCGGTCCCCGCCATGCGTGTGCCCCAGTGGCGGACCGTGGTCCGGTCGGGGGCGGGCATGCTGGTGCTGCTGCTCGTGTCGGCGGCCCAGGGCGGGGCCGCCCCGCACCGGGACACGCACCGGGACCTGCCGACGCACATCGGCGACCACCTCATCAACGCGGACGCTGCTGGCTACGCCGAGGACACCGTTGCCGCTGACCATTTCGACGCCTCGTCCGACAGTGTTCACTTCGTGGGCGACGACACCCTCCATGACGACGCCCTCAGCGAGTTCGCCTCCTCTTCGTCGTCGTCCTCGGGGCGCGGTGGGTCGACGTCGACGGGCCGGCGGAGCGGAATTCAGATTGGGTCCAACCAGTCGGGGTCCGCGCGCGCGTCGGGCCGCGGCCAGAGCACCATCAAGATAGGCGCCACCAATACTTCGCTGCGGGCCAACATCTCGCTGCCTAACCGGACGCTGGCTACCACCACAACCAGCACGACGACGACCACCACGGAGGCGGCCATGACGAGCAGCAGCACCACCAGCACGCCGACAGCGCCTGTCGAGCAGGACGAGGTGGAGGGCGACCACAACCGCCGGCCCAGCGCGGGTAAGTTGATTCAGAACAACGGCTGTTTGCGGCCCGGGAAAGAATTTGAAATTTAAAACACTCGCGGCAGGAGGAGATGGAAATAATGATAATTTTGGGTTTTCCGGGCGCAGGGTGGGCCAGCGACGCGGATGGAAAGAAGAGGCTGCGCGTGGGCCTGGTGCTGCCGTACAAGGCGTTCGGCACGAGGGACTACACCAAGGCGCTCACGACGGCCATTTCGGGCGTGCAGCGCATGTCGAGCCGCGGCCGCAACCTCCAGGGGTCACGAGGCTTCGACCTGCAGGGCAGGATCAGCATGATGCCGCTCACGCCCAGCCCCAAAGGTGAGTGATGCCCGCCCCGCGGCCAACGACTTCCTATCCATCGACAGCTGTGCCGGCTGTGCCACGCGGCCAGCTCAGCTTCAGGCAATCGCGCCACACCCGCCAGCGCTCGAGTGAAAAAGTTCTCGCTGTCCGCGCCGGTTTCCGACTGCTCCCGCCCGTTTTCAACACTTCCGCTTCCCCCCCTCTCCCTTCACCCCCACCCCCGCCGCAACCGATCCCGACAGAACCCTTTTCGCCGTTCTCCACTCGGGCTGCAGCCGCAACGTCAGCACAACTCACCCGTGTAAGGGTCTCTGATTTTTCAGTGGCACAGGAAAGAAAATGTGCGGACGCGTGAGCGTCGTGGGAGGTATGCCATTCTCTCCCCACTCCTCTTCTTGTGCCTATCAGCTTCTGTCTCCATCCCTCTCTTTCCATCTCCCTATCTCTTTCTCTTCCTCTCACTGTTCCCCTCTCTCGCTCTGTCTCTCTTTGTCTCCCGCCCCCTCTCCTATTCTTCCTTTCAAATAAATATCTCTGTTGCGCTTTCGTAGCGTACGTAACCGTGCGTCACCTTTTTAACTTGACAGCACGAAAACAGGTGAACCGTAAATTATTCTGGCCTGCGATGAATACTTCAGTAGTGTATGGCACCTCCCATCGCCGTCTGCTTGACTTCCCTCACGTGCGAGGCCACGCGCTCGTGACCCTCGTGCTTGTGACTGACTTACGCGGGAAGCTGTTGTACCGATAAAGTGGCAATTTCTTCACCCAGCATATAAAATGTGCCCACGCTGACGCCCACTCACGCCCGCTCACGCTTGCACCCTCTCTGCCCCCACCCTATCCTCGCCAGAAGCTCGTTCGGAACAACAGACGCTCGCCGGGCGCGTATATCCGCTCATAAACCCGACTAAAAAACGAAATTAATTCGTATGCCCTCCTTTGTGAAGCCATCACTGCGTCGAAGGATGCTGCGCTAAAAACACCACAGACAACTCTCTTTTTCCTTTAACTCTCAGACATGTACTGATTTTTTGTCAAGTTAAACGTAGAGTTCTCTACAACAGGAAGTCCTGATCAATTTGTCAGTTACGTATTGTTTAGTTCAATATATACTACTAAAAAATCTAATAAAAAGGAATTAATCCGTATTTTTGATAGAAAACTATATAGTCAGTATCCCTGCTGCACCCAGAGAACCATTTAGTTGATACAACTAAATCAGGGTTGTAAGAACCAAAATTTAGTTCCTAAAACCGACTAAAATTTAGTAACCCTATTTTTAACTAAATATGGTCGCACCAATCAAATTAAGTCATCTAGATCAAATTATTTCATCACCACGAATAAAATTTTAGTCCCAAGAGCTAAAATTTCGTCGGTTTTGAATTTGGTTATATGGACTAAACGGTCTTCTGGGTGTGCATTGCATTAAAACCTAACATGAGCACTGACACAGGCAGCAAAAAATCAATTTACGCGGGATAAGAGTGTTCTTTTCTATTTGCTACCAGTTTGTTTGCCTCTGCCTTAGCCCCGCCACCAGGTGTCTTTGGCACACACGACGCTGCTAACGTAAGGCTCAAGCACACCGGGCGCGTGTGTGTTAATGACTCATGAGGCCCCCCCGAGAGTGAGTAGAATGTGGGAAAGAAGGGTGGTGGGATGCAGTGGCGGGGCGGGCGTGGCGGGCGTGGCGCGGCCGGGGGAGGGGCTTATTTAAGGGCCAGATAGCCGAGTGCATGCGCGTTTAGCGCCCGCCGGCCGGTCGTGCATTAATTATGGCCCCAGCCTCACGCCCGCGCCCCGCCACTCCCTCCCCGCCACTTCCACAACGCGTGGAGAGCACACAACAGAGAGCGCTGTGGTCCAGGCAGGAGTGGGCGCACGGAGAGAGAGGGAGAGGGAGAGGGAGAGAGGGAGAG
>NW_026267463.1:168034-172342 GCF_000697945.3 Frankliniella occidentalis
AGAGGGAGGGAGAGGGAGAGGGAGAGGGAGAGGGAGAGAGAGGGAGAGAGAGAGGGAGAGAGAGAGAGGGAGAGGCCGACCCCAGACGGCCTTAAAGCCTCCCACGCCACTCACGACCACACAGCTGAGCCGGCATGAATTCATAACGTGCTAAATTGTCTCGGCCTGCGGGGCGGGGCGCACCGGGGAGTCTGGCCTCCGCCCCGCCTGGCACCGCCCGCCTCTGCATGGCCCGCAGACACTCGTCTTTCGCTTGTCGCTCGCGCGCGGCGACCAGCGCGCTCCAGGCGAGCACCAGTTTACCACAAAGAATCTTCCCTCTCTATCCCTCTTCTCTCTCTCTCTCCCTCTGTCTCTCTCTCTCTCTCCCTCTGTCTCTGTCTCTCTCTGTCTCTCTCTCCCTCTGTCTCTGTCTCTCTCTGTCTCTCTCCCTCTCTCTCACTACCTCTCTCTCTCACTCTCTCTCTCACTCTCTCTCTCACTCTCTCTCTCACTCTCTCTCTCCCTCTCTCTCACTATCTCCCTCTCTCTCCCTCTCTTTTCTTCTTCTCACTCTGTCCCGTCTCTGTCCCCTCTCTCTCGCCCGCTTCCACCCCCCCTCTCCCTCTCTCTTTCCCCTTTCTCTCCTCTTCCCCCCCTCCCCTCCCCGGAGGCTGGGGATCGTGGCACGCGGCGCGGTGCTGGCCCTAGTATTCTTTCTGTCCGAGCGGAGCAGCGCGCGCGCAATCTCCCCACATTCATCACGGGTTGGGCGTGGTGGAAGGACCCTGTACACTCACAAAAACTGTCTCTTGTTTCTTGTATATTTCTTCTCGTTCTCGTTTTAAGTAAACGCTGTATCAAGAGCATTCAAATTTATTCTTGAAACAAGCTGGTATTATCTTTCGTGCAAGAGAAAAGTCTTATTTCAAAGGCTCCATTGCCTTGTTCGAAGGGTGAATTGAATTTCATCTTTTGTCGGCATGCACCTGAAACAAAAGAGCACATTTTCGGGGTGTACGCCGTACGCCGACTCCTGTTCTTTTTACCTCACCGCACGCCGGGCCATGCCGCGCCACCGACGCCGCTCCGGGCTGACCCTTCTTCCCATTCTCTCTCTCTCTCTCTCTCTCTCTCTCTCTCTCTCTCTCTCTCTCCCTCTCCCTCTCTCTGCCTCCCTCCCCCTTCCTCTCGCTTGCACAGTGCTCTGCTTTGGCCCACATTCTTCCACATTTGAACGGTGGTGCTGTCAGGTCGTCGTTGGGAGGAACCCACGCTGGCAGACTGGGAAAGACTTCTTGCTACTGAGCGCCCGCAGCGCGGCCGCCGGCCCCCAAGACGCTGGTGACCGGCCGACATTAGAACCCCTCTCGGCCGCTGACAGCTTTATAAACGTCACCCACGCTCACGTCCCCGTCCTCCTCTACTCCATCTCGCGGGCTGGGCCGGCCGCGCCGCTCTTTCCTCTCGCAACACATCGAGCAGCGCACGATTGCGTTTGTTTGCTCTCCCCTTTATGACTCTCTTTGCTCGGCGACACCGCTACAAAGCGGATCCGCCGGGGAAAAACTTTTCTTTTCCCTGCAGATGCTTTGACTACTTACCGGACGCGTTGTAGGGAAGCGGTGGGCTGTGCAAGGGGGTGGCTGCGCGGGGCTGCAGCCCCACCCCACACCCTCTTGATGCGGACGGGGGCGAGGGGATCGGTTGCGATAGGAAATGGCGTGGAGTCCCTCGGCCGCGGGGTCTGTCTGGCGGGTGAGCCGCGGACGCCTGCTGACGGCCGCGTAGGCAAGCCTGCAGCACGCGCGCGCGTTGCAGCCGTGCTGTTGCCTACGCGGCCGTCTGCAGGCGCTCCGCGACAACCGCGCGGCTAGTGGAGACTCTAGACTAGGGCCCTCAAAACTCAAAACCCAGACCGGCGTGCACCCGGGTAACCCTGGTAGGAACTAGGTAAACGGCTCGTACCGGGTAACAGCGGGTAACCCGGGTATCCGGGTACCCGGGTAGGCCCGCTATGTCAAATTGCCTCCTTACAGGCGTGGTTCCACCGGTTCTACCCGGGTACCCGGGTAAACCCGTGTTACCCGGTGAGACCCGTTCACGCGGTTCCTAACCGGGCGGGCGGGTACTCGGGTTACCCGGGCATACGGGTATAAGTGAGAGCTTTACTCTAGACTTGTGGCGGCCCGTGCGCGCCGCCGGCAGAACCCTGACCGTTGCGAAAATCGAGATGGAAAGTCCAAATGGGACCGTTAACCTTCACCCACTGTCAATAGTGGTTGTACGGGGGAAATTTCCTCAAAGCGTATCCAAAAATTACAATTTAAAATTGGAAATAACAAAATTCAATATCTAATTGGGATTTTAAGGAACCCGAGCAGGAATGTGGGGTGACATATTTACAGCATATTTGGTTAATGTTAGTGACGAAAATTTGTGACGATATTTTTTGTACGGTGCATTAGACGATCGTTGGAGCTAAAAAGCTTCTCGGTTTTCGGTTTTCAGTCCCCCCCCCCTCCTATTCGGCCTGTGAGAGTAGCGCCCCGCGGTGCCCCCGCCCAGCGCCTCCCCCTCATCGCTACCCCGCGCGCAACCGAGCTTGGCGCCGCGGCCGTCAGGTGGCGCCTGCCGCAGCCCTGCCGCAGCCCCAGGGCCCCATGGGCGTGTCCGGCCCCGCCAGTCGGCCAGCGCTCGGCGGCGGGAGCGGAGCGGAGCGAAGCGGAGCCCAAGCCGACTGCGCGGCCCCTGCAGAGCGCTGAGGAGCGTGCTCAGCCTCGCCCCGCCCAGCCAAGCAGCCAAGCCAACAATAAAACACGCTCAATGCCTTTAGCAGATGTTCGGGGCGTTTGGCGTAGTGAAGAGTCCACTTTCATGCGCTGTTCCTCGCCGACCTTTCTGGTCCATTCGGCTAGCACACATCCCCTGCTCCCATTCTCCTCCTCACCTTCTTGCGTCTCAGGTTCCAACGCTTCTTAGAAGCACCCTACCCCCATTCCTGGCTCTCCCAAGCCCAAGTCGCGCTAGCAGTACAGGGGCAGCAGATCGTCAAGAATTCTCAGGACGCTGCGGAGAGAATTTCTTCAATTGCTGTATATCATTTCGGGGAAACTATGGTGAAAAGAAAACAGGCACAGTTTTATGCCGATCAGCATTTTTTGAAATTCTTCTCCTAGCTAGGATGTTGGAGATGTAACGCAATTTTTGTGTAAGGATTACGGATTACGTACAAAACATAATCAGCTGGCTTCTAGCATTTCCCACTTCACCAAAGTACCTATGCTCTCTTAATGCATTTCAAGAAATTGAATTGTAAACTCACTACTGGGAAAAGTAGGTAGCCTCGCTTGTGCAGGCATCTTCCTGACAGTGGTCTGGTTCGTCATCATGTTGTCGAATTCTTTTAGACAAATATCGTTTAGAGCCCAACGCCCGCTCGGCGACTGTAAAAAAAAAACGCGTTCGAATAAAGGTACATAGTAAATAGATACATCACTCTCGTGTGTGGTTGTGTGTGAGTGTGTGTGTGTGGTGCTGGCAGCCGTGCCCTACAGTTGACAGATGACGTGAGGCGGAACCCCCAGAGGAGAGCCGCTGCAGGCATAGCGAGAATCGATGCGTAGCAGGCGGGCTTAGTTAATTCGTCTGCCGTGTGACTGACAGCAGCCTCACGACAAATCCGCCGCCAGAGCTGCGCCGGGGACCCCACGTGATGGAAAGGGGGGGGGGGGGTGAAAAAGTGGCTTTGCTTGTTGCGTTTCCGTGAGAGGTGCTTACCGTTATCGTGTTGTGCAAGGCAGCGAGCCCCCCATAGGCAGAGAGCTCCAAGGCCTTTTTTAAACTGTATCGCACCATGGGATCTTTCTTTATTCGCGCGTCCGGACAGGACGGGAATTGGAAGCGAGAGGGCGCAGGAGGGAGGGGTCGCGACGGAAAGGGTGGGGGGTGAGAATGTCAACCCGTTTTTGTCGCTTATCGCTCGGGCTGCAGTCGATCCGCGGCGCCCGCCCGCCTGGGCGCGCCTGTGTGGAGAGGGCCCATAAGAGGCGGGGGCGGAGGGCCCTCGACCAACACAGGCCTGTTGACCCACTGCAGCATAACTTTAGCAAAGGGCCCCGCGCACACCAAGGGGAGGGGGGGGACTTCTTATGTGATCAGCGGGCCGCTCCCTCGCTCCCTCCGCCGCAAGTCAGCGGAGGTGCGGGGCGCGGCGGGGTGGGGGCGGACCACGCCTGCGGAACCAATAACCGGCGCCCGACGAGACGCGCGAGTGAAGAAGGGTTTATGAAGCAAAACACTTGTCATCGTGATGCCCCAACAGGCGCG
>NW_026267463.1:174146-182639 GCF_000697945.3 Frankliniella occidentalis
GAGGGGGGGGGGGTGGACTCAGGCAATGAGAGGAGCACTGGCTGAGTGGGGATGGGGTGATGAAGGCGGGTGGTGGGGAAACGTCGATTTTTGTTGCGGCAAGTTTGTGGACGTGTGATTGCAGTTTATGTTGAGAAGGCCAGCAGGTGCAGTGGACCGTGCGGCTGGGGCAACTTCTCGGGGTCACCTCGCCTCTGGCTTTTCCTTACCCCTCTTCTCTTCTGTTCCTTCCGCCTTTCAGACTTTTGATATTTTTATGATTTCCGAATAAGTTGTGGGCGAATACTTCCGCCGGAGGTTAGCTGAGTCGCGTCCGTCAAACAGTTTTCCCGACGCAAGCCCTCGCCGCCCAGTGCCGATCCCTTTTTGTCCTCTTTTGTAATATACACTATTATATATACTCTATAATTTCTTCTTAGTTCCGGGCAGCGCTCCATTGAAATTCCCTATTAGCAGAATCTGTCAACTTTTAACGCCGTGTTGACTGCCGGTCGACAACTTCTACTAGGGTAGGTTTGAGCGGTATATCTATATAGATAGATATTTCCCCATCAAACAGGGTGGGAAAATTTTTGTGTGTTGGTGAGCCGTGTGCACATCTTTATGAGATGCAAATTTGTCTCATCTTGGTACTGTGGTACTACAAATTGCTCCTGGGCTAGCTACCCATGATGCTTTGTTTGAAATACAATGTGAAGACATACGAGTAGAATAAAGCCGTACCTGATTTAGATGTGCTTAAGGACACATCTTAGCTCTGTTCCAACTGCTTAATCCCCTTTCAGAGTGTTTGCACATTACAATCAAGAAACAAAATGATATAAAGGCTCACAAACAGACCGCTTCATGGTCCAAAGAGCGTGTATTATAAGATGTTTATATTCAGTCTTGTCAAATATACGTGAGTATTTTCTTGTGGCAGTATCCGGCAGCACGCCCAGGCAGCTTGTGGCTGAGGGCGGGTCTGTTCCGTTAAGCAAACCAAATGACCCGTCTCCCCACCACCGATATGCCGATTGGCCGGACAGCTCGACCGTTCCATTGGAAGTCGATTGCCGCTTCGCCTAATGGGGGTGCTGCTGTGGTGGCTGCACTGCGGCGATGTGTCATCAAACACGAGCGGGTGCCTCACCACTTCGGTCCCTGCAGGGACCTTGCTACTGGCCGTATATCATATTCTAATGAGGAAAGAGAAAAGCCCAACAGAAGAATGAGCCAAATAGGGCTGCGTTACTAGGTTTGAGTGTGTACACTAATCACAAAAAAAAAAAACTGAACAGACAAAGGAAGACCAGTGAGAAGACTCATAAGGAAGCCTATAGGCTTACTATAGTAAGACCAAAGTATCAAGCAGCGTGTGTACACCGGTGGACCAAAGTGGGGACTCCTCAGTACAAGCCGATGATTGATTTCAGGAGGGCTACAAGACTGTACTTTCATTTTGTTGAAATCCAAGGTTAAGTTCTTACTAAAAAATAGCACACTTACATACATACATGAGTACTTCTCAGTGTTGCTTCAGCTCGTCCCGCGATATTGTTTTTCTTTGAAGGGGTCCGAGCCTCAAAGGGAGGGCCCAGCGTGTGCACTCATGGGGAGCCTTTAATCTAGCAGCCTCGCCTCTCTTTAATGTTTTTTACGCGTCCACTGCGCGGCCTTGACTGTGGCGCCTCTAGCTGGCCCCTCCAGCGTCTAACGGCAAGCGCATCGCGTCCAAGACTGATTCTCAAGGCTTGGAGGGCTCTCGGGGAGGTAAATGTCAGGGAAAAGAAATGGAATGGGGAGGTGGGGGAAAGGACTAAGCACCTTCAAGGGGTGCATTTACTTAAGGCACTAGTGTCCGAAATTCCTCAAAGCCCCTAGACATGCTATTCCATGTCCCATGTCATCCGTCCGCAGCATTTCCCTCGCCATTCTGCCTATGCTGCATGTGCCGCTCCGTCTGTGCAGCTCTCTTCCGTGCGAAATTGCCCGGGGTCATTTATCGTGCAGTGCACCTTAGAAGCTGGTGCGGCTCTGCCGCACACAGCAAAGGCTGCGAGCGAGGCGAAGCGAGGCCCTGGGGCAGGCGGGGAGGGGCGAGGAGCCTGGAATGCAAACATCCCCTTCCTCATCTTCCTGCCTTTCCTTTGTCGATGCAAGCATGACAGACCTCCAATAATACTACTTTTCCATCGCATCGGAAGAGCACAGGAAGGAAATCGCAAAACGAAAGCCATCGCAACACATCCACAACACGGCCTGCCTCTCTGATTTCGCGTCGAATTATCCTTTAATTTCATGTTATTGGTTATTTGTGCAAATGCAGTCAGACCTCGCTCCTTCCTAATTTTGCGCTAATGGCCGACTTTCACACCCGAAATCTGACCCGGCGGCGCGAAATGTTATTGGGGTTGCGTTTGGGAAATGACACTCATTCGGCAGCGGCGGTGCACAACAAACACTTTCCGGCGGGCGAATCGCGGATGCTGGCAGCCGCGCCTCTCCGCGCTTTATCGCTGATTTCATTTCCACGCCACCCCTTTTCCCCGAGTCCCATCCCAATCTCCCCTGTTTCCCTCCCTCACATACGATCTGTCATCATTCCAGCTGGCCGACCCAGTAAAGTGGCCTCTTTAATGACCAGGCCGCGAACGTGACGAGGCGAAAGGGGGCTGCGGGAAAAATGAAATCACATCGACTGGAAGCGTTTAGCGAAGGGGACACGGTGAAGGAAGGGGATAAAACGAGCGGGGGACGAATGCCGCCGCCATTCTCGGCTCGGCTTAGCTGCTTACACTAGGGGGAAAAAATCGGCCGTTTGAAAATACACAGCCGGTGCTCAAATGAAGCCCTAGAGGAGAAGGTTGGCCGGGGGAGGGGGTGGTATAGGAACGAACGCCAAGTGCCTTATATATCGATTAGGTGCTCTAACGACCTAAAACGGGGCGCGGCGGCTGGAGTGTAAAAAAACCTTTTTTTCTGTTCCACGCGGCAAACGGAGATACGCTCGCGCGTCCTCGCTAAATTGGCAATTTCTCTTCTCCCGCCGTGTGCTTCTTATTGTCACCCCATTCAGAGCGGCGCTGCTAACCCTCACCTGAATGGGCTCCCACTTTGCGAATGCGCGCCGCGGGGAGCAGGGCCGAGCAGGGCCGAGTTGGGCTGAGCAGCGCGCGGAGGAGTGGAGGGTGCTCGCGCCACTCGGCTCTCTGCGGCTCATGCCCTTTTGCTTGCGCGCCCCTTTGCAGCGCGCCCGCTGCCGTGTGGTGCACCTGACTGCGAGACGTCTCCGCAGCGGGTGGCTGGACAGCGGCGAGCATCGTATTTTACTTGCCTCGAATTTAGCTACACGTAAAAAATAAAGTTCAAGTTCCGTGCTGATCAGTTTAGGGGGATAATTTTACAATAAATTCGGTGGATGTAAAAAGATTTAGCTGTACAGCTAACAAGGGAACCCCACCATGTGTGAATTCCCAATTTGCATTCGACTAACAAAAGATGTAGAAAAATTTAAGCTCTTCAACTTTTGTTTTATAGCATTTTACGTCGGACTGCTTTTCGCAACTGCTGCTCTTAAGCCCTAGTGGTTCCCGTATATTTCCCCTCCAATACGTGGCGGTAGGGCCTAATTAAGGCTTCAGATAGAGGAAAACGGACGAAATTTTCGTCCAAGGGCAGCAATTCAACGAGTTACCTGCATGAAAATAATGTTAAAAATTATCAAAAATAGTTAAAATAGCAGCATTTGGAACGAATGTCCAGAAGAACCCCTTTATGAATTTGAACAAAAAAGTCGATGTGTTTTTCGATGACACATTTAGACCAACAATTTTCCGAAGTAGAATGAAAATCGGGACTTTACACTTGGCGCGGTTCCCTTGTCAATAGCATTTAGCTACACGGTCAATTGAAGGTGTGGTCTACAGGACAGCTAAAACATTAGCTCTGGTGCTAGACAAATAAGCCGAGTCTATTCAGTTAATTCATTAACCATGGTGCTAAGTAATGAGAGGTTCGATTTTTTGTCCTCGTTTACTTGAGCGATACCTGCCACGGTAAAAATAATGTCTTGAAATCCGAGGAAATTTCTTGGATTTCAAGGTTGGGTGGATAATTTCAATATTGGCCCTTGAAATCCCAGACTTTGTCTTCAAACCCGCAGCTTCCAAGGGAATTCCTTGGAGTTTCCGTCTGGTATTCCAGGGTTTTCCTTGAAGCACCATCTGGATACTTCAAGAAAAGCCCTTGAATACCAGACGAAAACTCCAAGGAATTCCCTTGGAAGCTTCGGGTTTCAAGACAAAGTCTGGGATTTCAAGGGCCAATCTTGGAATTATCCACTCAGTCCTGAAATCCAAGAAATTTCCTCGGATTTTAAGACATTTTTTTTACCGTGGCCAGAATTATTAATAAGATTTCCGTTTTGATTCGAAAACAGATATCATTTACAGCCTGTAACCCTTACCAAAAAAATTGTCACAAAATCGGAACGGCGTATCGTGGGAAAATAGAAGCGGCGCACTGTCACAGCCGCGACTCGGGACTATGGAGCGAAGCGTCAGAAGAGCAAACGTGCGAAGGCCCGAAGTGTCAGAAGCGCGACTCGTCACTCGTCACAAGAGTGACCGTCGCGAGGGTTAGCTCACGGCACGGACAAGCTTCTAGCCACGACCTGACGGGCGAGGTCCGCAGTAATTTGCTATAGAGATTTAGAGGCACCTCATCTGCTGATGCTTCACTGATGGCTATATATCACGGCCAGTCTCGATATTTGTTTATTGTTTCTTTTACAGGATCCGCCGATAATTTGCCTACATTGTCTAGAACCATTCCTAGAGTGCTGGAATTATACCAGTAGAGAACAATGGACGAAACAAAAACAACCTCTACTGGTGTTATTATATGACAGCTACCGTATAATTTGTTGATAACCTTTTCATGTTCCAAGGTAGCGTAATACTCACCCGTTTTTCATCGTTTCGAGTTACTGTAGCGAAATAATTTGTGTAACAATTTTTGTTAGTAGTGCTTTTCTTGGTAACGTAACACTGTTACGTTAAGTCACAATACACTGCTGGACGAGCTGCACGACTGACTTTTGCCCCCACTTTGCCCACAGGGTTTGTCCCTTCGGACAGCGTCCCTCTCAGCCTCAACGCATTGCTCCCGTTCTGAGCCCCCCCCCCCCACGTCCTCATTCCCTTGTGCTGCTTTTGCCACCCCCTCGTGGTTCCTCGGGGGTCGTTGGCACCACACCAGCGCGCGTCTAACTCCCAGATAGCTTCTCTCTCTTTCTCACACAGTAGTATGTCATGGGTCGCTCCTCTTGTTCCCCTGCGCCCCAAACCGACGCACACGCTCGCGCGCACCAGCAGTGGGCGCGCGCCTCTCCAGCCCAGCGGTCAGTGGTGCCCGGAGCCGGGCCGGGCGGGACGGCGCCCCGAGGGGCTCAGCTAGGCGCTGTTTAGCCCCCCTGTACCGCCCCCCACGGGGAACCCTTGGCGCCCCAGAAGCACCGCGACCCAAATTAATTCTTTGCCCATGAGATACGTGGTATTTCATCCATACAGTGAGGGAAATGGTTTGTTAGGCTAGGACTGCTGAAAGCGAAATAGCACCAATAAGACAGACTCAAAAAGGGACAAGTCTGTATTATATATGAGGTCCAGCACAACTACTCTGAAAGACACTGTAACAAAATATGCTATGGATACTGTTAAAAATTCTGTACCCAGAAAGAGAATTCAGACAGATCGTCCTGTACTTCCATACTACGGTCAAAATCTGTTGGACTGATATTTGACTGATAAAGACTTGGCATTGCTTGAAAAGAGCTTTTCTCCAGAACAAAGTACAGTGCAAACTACAGGACACTGTTTTCAAAATTACCAGTTCATTCTGTAGTTATTTACTGTTGTAATTTTGAACAGTGCTCAGGACGGGTCTGCTTCTCTGGCACTCTTTGCCGTCGCTGTAAATTTTTCAGAGCTTTGGCACGCCATGCCAGCAGAGACTCGCAGAGCGGCAGAGCTTATTCGGATTTCCGAGTCAGATACACTGCAGGAGCAGGGGGCGTGGCGGAGCAGGGCGGATTAGAATGTCTGGCCACTCATTGCTCGTTATCATGAGCTAGCCACACTCGTGTCCAGGGACGGGACCTGCGGTGTGTGCGCGCGGACAAGAGTCACCCGCCTCCGTACGGAAACAGAGAGCAAAGGAAACTCCGGTTTGGGACGCCGCCGACCGTATGTGGAAATTGCAAAGCACAAAATTACAAGGTGGCGTCATAAACCTTAGAGTGTGGATTCACTGGATAGCTTTCTTATAGCAGAAGGGCGGTCTTCAATTAACACGCACGGTAAAAACAGCTCCTTGATATGCTATGCAAGGACCAAAATATCGTTTCACACTGTGAAAAATATATCTGTACATGTACGATATATTTTGTAATTTGCGATTTACAATACGAGTCGTACATGTACAACCTCCCACTGTCGCTCGATATTCGATTCCAAGTCGATACATAGGGCTAGTAAATTGTACAATTTTAGATTGTACTTGTACGACTTCTTCCATGGAAAATTTTCCTGTACCCGGTACGACAATTTCTCACAGTGTCAAGGACGGGGGTGGGGAAAAACACACAGGGCGTCTTTGAATCGGTTTCTTGGTCCCTGAACATCAAGGAACTGATTAACCGTGCAATGAAATATCTTTGATTTGCAAATCGCTAGACTATTGCGGACTATTTTATTTGTTGGCTGAGCGATAGCGAAGCATATTAATCCGGTGATCTAAAATTTTCACGTCTATCTGTCTGCTTGTTTGTCTCTCTCTATTTCTATTATATACATATTGGGTTAACTCGTCAAAATGAAGCACTGTGGTCCAAAATTTGTGACTTTTGAGGCCGAAGGGCCTTTTACTACTCTGCCTTTTGCCCGACACGGGAATCAGAGCCGCAGGTCTAGGTAGATGTATGCCAGGCGCGGCGCAGCGTAATAGTGTGTTGTGAGATATTGTGAAGCCTGTTGCGAGACGTGGTCTGGCGTACATCTTCATAGTAATTCGAAGAATGTCCTTCGAAATTGAGAATTGCCCCTTACCTTCAAAGCAGCTAAATACCGAGGCAATAAATCCATTGGAATATGAAAATATCCTTCACCAGGTATCATCTGTGTAAAATTGACATGTCTCAAAACACACCAAATTATGGGTAAGGTAAACGTTACGGTTACAAGGTGGAGCTGTAGTGACTCTGCCGACTTTCTGTTTCTATTTGCATACTTACTTACTGCCGTGGCGCTACGCCGGAATTGGCCAATGAAAAATAATTAGAAACAGACTTTGGGAAAAAGCAACAGCGGCGAGACGAAGCACTCAACATTCAGGGTAGCGGAACGGACTGGCAGTCCCTGATGAAAGAAGTGGTGCTGCTGCACGCCGACGAAAGAAGTTAGCCCTTAATTTAGTGTTCGTATCACGTCTTACTCTCTCTTATACTTATTTCTTTTCGTTTGTGTTTCGGCAGGTAAGCCTTACTTTGTGGGACCGTCTGCTGGCTGTTGGTGACGGTGAGTACATACCCCGCCCTGCAATGACCATAGACCATCCCAGCCTTAGCCAAGAGAAGACCTTCAAGAAACGCTGGCCACAGCGCAGGAAGTTTGACCAACAGGGTTTGCCTCGTGGCCACTCGTGCGCGCAGGCTTCATTCTCTGCCCGGGGGCTCCCAGGGGAGGCTCGGCCGAGGGCTCGGCGTGCTGAGGCCCGCCTGCTACCTCCCATCGCTCATCCCGCCCCGACAGCAACACGACGCACATTTTATCGAAGCAAGAGCAGAACAAGAAGAGTCCGTGGTGTGCGGTGTACACGGTTCAAAATGTGTACACACGAAGGAAATAAATTGAAACGGTGGGCCGGAGTGTGTGCGGGCGAGTGAGTGTGTCGGGTGCTATGACAGGTTGACAACACCCCGGAGAGCTGCCTGTGACTGCCGGGGCCTCGGCAGCAAGGCCCCCGGACCCCGCCGCTGTCAGCGGCGCCACTGCCGCTCTCGCTGGGGATAAGAGGACCGGAGGCCTGGATCCGAACGGCCTTCTCTCCAACTGCCTCCACTTACTGTACCTCGTGTTTAGTTGCGACTTGCATGACGCTATAGCTCTCTGCACACTAAGAACGACCCGCGACCCGGTCCCAATAGGATTTGCTGACATTCTGAAAACGAGCTGGAATACCGTGTACCAATAACAAGGCGCTCGTCATAACGCAGACGTAATATTATTTAAATCCCTGCCCTTGTCCAGCTCGCTGAGCCCTGCCCCGCCCCATGCAGACCCCTTGGAGTGCGCGGGCTGCGGGCTGTTTCCTCTGGATGTGAGTGAGTGATCCCAAGTGGATGATAACAAGATGTAAATTTATGGGAGGGGCGGCCCGACTTAGTTTGCGGTCGTCCTCGCGTGGCCTTTACCTTCCACCTGCAGTCGGCGCAGGACAATTCCAGCGGGGGGG
>NW_026267463.1:182719-187446 GCF_000697945.3 Frankliniella occidentalis
GGGGGGGGAGCGGATGGCCCGCCCGGAGGTCATTTGGTTCTTGGAACGGAACCGCCCAGCTTTTGTCCACCCTCCAAGGTGACACTCTCTCTCCCTTATTCTCCCTCGTTCCTACTTCCTCGGACTCCTTTGCCCCTTAGCAGCAGGCCGGAGAGAGTGCGCTCTTGATTTCCTTGCGTCACGTCTGCTCTCCTCCTCGAGACATTTCCTGGTCGGGCAAACACGCGCCCTTGGAGAACGTGCTTCCGTCGTGCCCCCGAGACTGGAGGCCGGAGGCGCGCGCGGGCCGCCTGCCCGGTCGGTCAGCCGCGCCGCCGCTGCAGCGCGATCGAATAGCGCACCGCGCGGTCCTGTTTATTTGTAGAGCTCGGCGAACGTCCGGGAGGCGTGGCGTGGCTTGGCGCTCCGTCGCGCGGTGATTACGCTCCGCACTCCCATCCGTCTGTCGGGCGCGGAAATAAACCGTCATGACAAACGACTGCGTCCTTATCGCGGTGTACAGCGTCGGCCCGCCGCGCGGCGTTATGTCCTGTCGCACGCTGGACCTAACGAGGTGGTCATCTCAGCTCAAAACTCTGGCTGATGGTGATGAGCAGGGCGCTTATTTATAATACAAGCGTGATGTGTTCAGACCATCGCGGTGTTGCTGTCATGGTTCTTCGGCCTTTGACTTTGACGCCCCTGCCAACGCCGCATAGATCTTTCCCTCCTAGCTGCTAGTATGTGTCGGCACCATCTCATATTTCTTGGCACCTTACATTGTTAGGGAGAGTGAAAGACAGAGATACGGGGGCAAACAGGGTAGAGGAGATTATGGTTTGTTTTTGGAATGTTTACCGTATTGGGGGATTTTGTTACAATTTGGCTCAGGAATAATATAATTTTGTTACTATACCAGGTGGCTGATTCACGCCGCGCACTTCTGTAGGTATACTGTACCGCACGCACGAGTGCGGGCGGGCTTGTCTATCGCCCCTGTCCACGGCGCCTTACGAGCAGAGCGAGTAGGCAACCCGCCCGCACTCGTGCATGCGGTACAGCATAACTACAGAAGTGCGCGGCGTGAATCAACCACCTGGTATGCTGTCTTACAGCTACCACGCAGTTTTCGATGGTATAGTTGGGTGTTCGGATTTTTCTTGCTTTGGTTTACAATTTTGAAAATCAAAAAAATATAGTCTTGCTTCCTACATTCTGTTTGTGAAGGCACCTAGCATTTGGGCCACTGACAGCCACGTTTCTTGTGTGGGTGGTCTATCCAGGGCGAGGGGTCGCCGACTCGTATAATACTGGGTACACGGACCTTATACCTATAATATTTTATAATACTTATAATTTTTATGGCAGCATATTGTAGACATAAAAACATTTTTGTTAAATGCTCCACAATTCTTTTCTTGATTTAAATAATAATTTTCTACTGTTTTCATTGGTTCAGCACAAACGACATGCCCTCCAAATATTTTAGAAGTTACGGAAAGGTTTTATCACTATCCTACACTGTAAAAAAACGGGCGTAATTTTATCTGTCAAGTAGTGGGTAAATTTCACCCCGTGGCCTTGAAAACTATGTTGCCAATCAATGGACTGGGAAATCTTTACTCTCCACCCGCTCGGTAAAGTTATTTGCACAATAACTGTTAAAATTCACGTATGTTCAGAGAAAATTACTTTTTGAACTTTTTTTGGTAGTTTACGGATCCACATGGCAATTTAAATATCCACATGGTAAATTTACATTTCATATGATGTCGAAAATTGCTGGGTGCTTCGTGAGATGCCAGTTACACATCCAAATGGTAATTTTAGGAAGCACTGGATTGGTGTTTACATGCCATAGGATTCCTGACACGCGACAGACTATCGAATGCAAGAGCGAGTCGTGGGTCTTAGATGAAAGTCCGTGTCGTCCATTTAGTCACCGTTGATAGCAAAGACAATCTATAGATGTAAACAGACCTCGTTCCTTTGAGAAGACATCATCTATCGGCGCGTCCCCTACCAGAGGTAGCCGATGGGTGAGGGGTAGCGTGCGCGCTCCCGAGCTCGGAGGTTACGGGTTCTACTCCCATCAGGTCTAACAGATATTTCAGTATATCGGCAGGCACCAGCCGCTCTTAGCAGTTGAGAGGGGAACGCCAACAGGTTGGGAACCTGCATATCGTCATTTTTTTCTTCTTACTAACTGATCTTCTACTTTTGCACGTGCAAATTTACCCTGTGGATAGGGACATGCGGTCTTACCTATCCACAATTTAAATTACCACTTGAATACGCAAACTTCTAGAATTTATACAAATGGAAGATTACCATGTGGATACGCAAAACATTTTCCCCTATCCATGTGCATGGAAATGTCCCATGCTATGGATAGCGAAATTAGTCAGTAATTGGACCGGGAAATTTACTCATTGCGGTCGGGGAAAGGGGCGTTTACTCACCCACCTGCGCAATTTTGCCCTGAAAATTTCTTACAGTGTAGCCTCTGAAATCATGCGCGTTAAGTGATAATTGGGACAAATGACTCAAGTATGAAAAGTGTCGTTCCTTTACAAACCAAAAGTTTCCGGAACTTTTTTTTTTTTGTATGATTTGTTTAAAAAAGAACCTAATTACATAATTATTACCTAGTTTTCATTACCTGAATCGTTTTGGCTCATAAAAATAACCAGAAACAATATGTTTGAAACTACGGGCTTAACTGTGATGTAAGGCCTTAAGTAGGCAACTATGTGAATCTTAAGGAATTGAGAGCACTTGGAGAGTGTCAGTGGAACTTCTAGCTTCCAAAATTTGCCTGTCATCCTGTATAGTACCTTGTAATACCCTATAATACTAGATGTAATACCGTAATATTTATAATATCCTGTAATAGACTATAATACTTATAATACTCTATGATACCTATAATATTCTATAATACTTTTATAATACCTATAATATATAGTACTGGGTACACGGCTCAGGAGAGTCGGCGACCCCTCGATCCAGGGTTGGTCGGGCGTCAATGCTGGACTACGCTGTGGACCGTTGGTGGCAAACTTTGCTTGATTTTTTTATAAACTCCGTTATTTAAGTCAGCTGCATTCTCTCCTTTTTTAGCCTGCCCTTCTGCTTTAGAAAAGCTATCTAGCGGGCTTATGCAAACGACCTCGTGTCTGTCTGTCTGTGTGTCTATGTGTCTGTGTGTCTGTTCCACTAGAATAAGACCCGGCCCCTGCCGAACGGAGTTGCCGGCGGAGCGAAGCGGAGCTGGCAACTTCGTTTGGCGGAAGGAGGGCCTGCTTGTTATTTCATTCGAATAATCCAGAAAAAAATAAAAACCAATCTTTAAAAAAAACTAATGAAGCCCAATTCAAAGCCAATTTGCTTCCATTTTAGATCATTTCAGGCTTTTGGGGTAAAATAAAACCCCATTAGTCACACCAATTCGAAAACTATTCCATAGATTCAACCTCGTTTCAATCCATTTCAAGCCAATTCAAATTCAATTAACTTTATTTGTACACTCCAATCAGGACTTATTTATTTATGCTTCTTATGACCAGTTGGGTCACCTTGACGGAAACAAACCATACGAAGGGATGGAGTAAATGCGATCTTACTATAACGTGTCCTTCCACACCTGTGATTTCCAGGGACTGGACTGGATGAGCACTTTCTTTCTATACAGGTGCGTGTACCGGGACGCAACCGATTCGATCGGACCAGGCGGGTGACAAATTTATTAGCGTTTTCAACCATTCAGCTGGCCCTGCCACGGCTGCGACAAACGCCTGCAAGCTTCATTCTGTTCCTCTACAGCCCCCGCCTCGCTCTTGCCGTCTCTCTATCAATTCCTCCTGGCTACGCCGCGCCAACAGACCCCACTGCCCCCTCCTGCTTTGCTGGCCGAGGGTCGGGTAGCTGCTGGGCTCATACTGGCGACAGCTGGCGCAGTGGCCGGTGCCACCAGTGGTGCCACCTTTAGTGGTCCCGCCGGCTCGTCGTGGTTAGTGGTGTGGCGGGGCGGGGCGGGCCGGGTGGGGCACCGCACATGTCCGGCAGTGCTGGAATTCGGATGGGTCCTGCCTGCTGGCCGGCCAGCCGCTATTTTGCAATTGGCTCCGGTCGGAAGTGGGACCCAATTCTCTGCCCTCTGCGGGTCGCAAGGCCTGTGGGTGGGTGGGTCTTGAATTCGGCTGATGTGGCTGGGCAACGGGCGAGGGGTCTCGGTAGGCAACACGCACAACAGGACGGGATACGGGGTAGCCCGTTTGCTTGCGCCGGTGTTTGTGTAAGTTTGCAACCCAATCTCCTTTTTTTTTTTTTTTTTTTTTTTTTTTTGCTGAGCGAGAGCAATACGCGAGGTGGGAGGTGGGCCACTTCACCTATTGCCTGCGCTCACCTGATTGGGTTGCATGCTTCCGGAAACACCGTCGCCAACCGCTGACCTATTTAGCACTGGTTTTATTTCACAGAAAGTGAAGGCATATGGGGTTTGCACGTATTTTTCCTGGGACAAAGAACGTCGCCTCGTGGCTGTGGAGAGAGTAATGGTACACCAGGGCACAGAGGTGTGGCAGGAGGTGCATGTGGGGGACAAGGGTGTAGCCCATGTGGCTGGCAGGAGGTGGCCGATGTACAGGCACGCGGAGGCGCGCGGCGCGAGCGCGGCGGCGGGCGCAACGTGTTGGTCTCCATGGCGACGGGATGCTGGCTCGTCGGAGTGTGCGCAGACCCCCCCC
>NW_026267463.1:187511-192787 GCF_000697945.3 Frankliniella occidentalis
CCCACCCCTCCTCCGGCGCGCCGGGCGTCCCCAGGCGTCGAGGCGCGCCCTCTCCGTGACGCGCACTCAGAGTACGCCAGGCCTGCGTGCGAGCCTGCGACGCCCGCGCCGCCGCCGAGCCGCGCTGAGCCGCGTCGAGCCGCGCTGAGCCGCGTCGAGCCGAGCCGCCGAGAGGGGCGGTGCCGCGCCACCCACCACCCCTCCTGCAGCTCTGCGCCGATTTTTGTTTTTTCGGCCTCGTGTCCAGTGCTCCCCACCTCGCCGTCCCAGTTCGTGCCGTGACGTGCCGCCCCGCCCTGTCACGCCGTGCCGTATGCGTGCGCCGCGTGTGAGCGCGACAGCCTCGCGAGGGCTGCCCCCCACCCCTCCCAACCCCCCTCCCAACCGTCCGGAAACTGGTAACTACCATCTCATCGCCGACCGACGGCACATCCTCGGCGGGGTAGAGCCCTTTGTGAATTATGAATTCAATGTCACCCGCTGCGAGCGCGTATGTTTGTGTGTGTGGGGAAAGGGGGGGGGGGGGGGGTTAAGCGCTGCTTTCACACCTCCCAAGAGGCGTTTGATTGATGGTCCAATATTCATTCCATCGTTCGCGCGTGTGTGTGTGTCCATTGATAGCACGTTCTGCGTCTGCACCGCTTACTGTACACGGGGTAAAAGCAGTATTTGTCTGTCCAAAGGCGAGAATAAAAGTGCTCTGGGGATTTTAATTTTACTGCCACTCCCACCCCTCTGCTTTTATCGGTCATCTCGATCAGAGTGTTGCGTGTGTGGGAAGCTCTTCAGGGGTGGGCCAATGGATCAGAAACAACACCCTTCTCCTGGGGGAGAGAAAGGCTCACACAGGTCAGGGGAAAAGTCAGGGTAAAGAAAAGGTGTCTGGAAGTCAGGAAAATTTAATTTAGGTCAGGGAAAACTTTTCAGTGTGGGCAAATGCTGGCCATGGCCCATATATTTCCCCTGAGATAGCATGAAATACAGATTTTGAATAAAAATATATCTGATTTTCATAGCCTTTTTATAGTTTTCAGTAGTAACGAATTTGTCTTTGCGTCCTGTTTTTACTAGTATTTTCTACTACACTGACCTATGGCACTCGGAAAGAGTCAGGAAAAATCGTGATATTTTAGTCTGGAAGTCAGGGAAAAATGGAAATTGGGATCTGGTATGAACCCTGGAAGATACGAGACCACATGCGGCGGATTGTTGCTGGCGTGATTCGGACGCATTGCTCACCGATCAAGGAAGTTCTTTTTGACAGGTCACACTCAAAGATTTGCACACAAAGAGGAAGATAGGGGTGGGGGCTTTCTCTCCTCCCTCTCTCCTCCCTCTCTCCTCCCTCTCTCCTGACCCCAAAGCCTACGCCGCCTCCCTCTCCCCTCCTCAGCGCCTCTGGTGGGCAACCTTGTGTGCGGGGCGGGGGAAATAAAAAGAGAAAGGTTGATTAAAAAGAAACGTGCTGGCTGTCGACAGGCGGGGCACTGGCCCGGGCAGTAGCGAGCCCGCTCTCAATCGTTTCGCTGGAATTGTTCCGAGGGCAAAGAAATCACTGACCCATCATCTTGTAATGTTCCAGGGCCTACCGACGTCGACGGGCTAGCGCGGCGGGCACTCTACTGATGGTGCAAACGATAGTGGGGGTATTGTTGGGTCAGTGGCCTGGAGGGGGGGGGGCAAACCTTGAACACAAACAAATTCGCATCACCGAATGTCGAGTGGAGTTCGAATAAAGTCTACACTCAAGGGCAATTTCAGTAGTTTTCTTCTTGCCCTTTGAAGACACAACACAGAAGGTTTTGTCACAAGAAACATGTTTGAGTGTTGTGTGCATGACGGGGTTACCTGTCATATGTTGGAAAGCTGCGATGCTGTGACCTCTGTTCATATTGGACACTGGGGTGGCATCCGAGGAAACAAGTGTGGAGGGGGAGGAGGGGGAGCCAAGGCTATGTATATTTATTCCCTGGCGCTGATTTGCTGATATTGGTTTTCCAATCAATATGGTAGGGTTCGGTGTTGGGGTTGGGGTAGGGTGAAATCTATGTTGGCTCTGAATAACTTATAAAAAGCCCCAAATAAAGGGATATTTCAAGATATCCGATAATCATCGGATTAATCTGAACGATTAATATTGTGGGTCTCTTAGAGGTGTAGGTGGGCGTGAGTAAAGGGAATTTTCACTGCAAATACTGGAGCCTTTTTAGTCTCAGGAATGCAAGATCAGAAGCCCGACAGTGGTAATACAAATATTGAAACACACAAACGTGCAGTTTCAAAAGAGCAAAATTTATGTACTTTATTGTCTGGAACTGATCTAGACGTCGACTTATGTAAAAAATAATACACAGTACGCAAACGTTTGAGTAATCTATATTTAACAATTGCACTCTTCACAAGAGTGGAATTCTATTAAACAAACCTAACATAACGTCCATTAGGTATTACGTTCCACACTGAGAAAAAAATTTCCTGCCGGGCACTAGACGGTTGTTTAGTGCGTCCTACTTTGTTCCTGGCACAAAAAATTTAGTTCCCGCCTCTAAAATTCCTGTGCGTGGCAACAACCTTTTAAAGCTCAGCAACAAAACTTTGGTGCCATGGCACAACTGTATAGTGCGTCAAAAACTTTCGGTCTTGGGACAAAATTTTTAGTGCTCAGGACCAAAAATTTTTCTCAGTGCACACAAAAATGTGCAATCTTGACCACGACAAAAATATCACTCTCCTTAGAATTAGATAATTAAGCTCGTCATGCCATGGTCTTCACTTAATGTGAGTGATTCCCCAGCGGGGCTCCTACTACCATCGGGCTAGTCAGGGAAAAAACACACTTAAGTCCCTTAGAGTTTGCTGAATATGACTTAATCAGTGCGAGCATATTCATAAGGTAATAGAAAATTTGTAGCCCCCCCCCCTCCCCTTCCCTACTCGGTTTTGCAGTGAATGCGCTCATTGTTGGTGATAGATGGTTGGTATTTGGGGCACTGAAAGTTCATTAGAACAAGTTGGATTGGTTTTGGAGTCACTCGGGTGATTTGTGCACAAGGGGTGTTAGAGGGACGGGATTCTTCAACTGTTGCTTCGAGCTCGGCCCATAAGACATTCAGTCAGCTGCTCTTATTAGTAAGTGTTTTATTCCAGCTTATGTTTTAATATGGTTGGGTCACGGTCCCATACTTTTCACACACACACCTAACTGATCCAAAGTCCCAGCGAGCGCCTTTACATCCCCTACTCTGAACTTTTGATGGAACCAGTAAATACTTTAGTTTTGTGCTGTTCTGCATTAAATCAGTAGGCCTAGTACTGACTGATGCCGTTGAGGTTTGCATCCGAGCTTTATCGGATGCTCAAGAGCTGAGAAGTGAAAGCAGCAATAGAGTAGAAAACTATTGAAGCCCTGTCAGTCGAAGCATAATTTCCGTCGGGTTGGAATGTAGGACTCGCTTACGAAAACGGAAACAAGAAAAAAGCAGAGGAGAGTTGGGGAAATTAAGAAGGGGGTGGGTGAGTGGACAGCCACTGGGAACGGAGTGGGTGAGTGAGTGGTCGACAGACAGAAAAGGTAATTGAAAGGGAGCCAAGGAGAGTGTTGCACACCGGGTCGGAGTGCTGTCAATTCTTCCCACCCTCCCTGGCGAGTCAGTCATCCGTAGACTGCTATCTCAAGTGTGACACTTCTATGCACTAGCTAATGTAGGGCACGATGCATCAAACTTGTCGAAAGGGAACATGCAAAATATATAGGAAATTTACACAGATTTTTGAACTGTATGGCTTTGTCTTGCGTCTGCTTCTTTCGTCTGCTTGACGCCCTACAGCACGCGCTGGTTCAAAGTCGCTTCACTTATGTGCGTAAGATTAAGATTTCCATGATTCAAGGCACAATCGAAAGTAAAAATTGCCGTTTGTTCCTTGATTTTTTTAAGGAACGCGCAGGTTTCGCGCTGGGCGCTACATTAGCTACAGTATAGCTGTTACACTCAAGTTTACAGTTTAATAGGAAATCTGGGTATAAGGGCTGCCCTGGAACTTCCCCCTCTCCTAATCTTCTCCCCCTTAATACTTTCTTCTCGCCCTCCCCCTGCCGTCATCCCTGTACTAATTACTTTGACCTCACTGTCATCTGCAAGTTAAGGGAGGCTCCGAAAGACGCCAAAAGATGTCCGCGCGCTGGCGGGTTGCTTTTAGGACTGTACGATAACGCCGTTTCTGAATCCCGGCCTGATGAATGGGCGGTGGAATATGGACCGAGGTGCTGGGCGAGCAATTTCGCCAGGTGGTTTGGCTGCCGAACTTTTTCCTTACATCCGTCGTCGCCGGTGTTTAAGGTGGACTAAAGGCGGGGCAGGGACAATGGCTCCGCACCCAGTACACGATTTGGACTGTGTTCTTAAAATCGCAGTTGAGCCCAGAAAAATGTGCGGTTATCTGGTATTACATTTTCCCCTGCGTGGACTAAAGCCGTGCATGGAAAAAAAAATAGTTGCACCAGCTTAGCATTAGGTTTGCGAGCTGACGTGTTAGCTACCTGGGGGACAGACAAGAAAATTGGGAACAGTAGCTTATAATTCGTTCCGAGAGCTAATCTGTGACTGTTGCAGATGAAGCATTCTCTGCAGTTGCCCACCTGCATTAGTTGTCCGAGCGAATGGTATCACAAATGAATTTCGCATTCACTCGGACAACTAATGCAGTTGGCCAACTGCAGAGAACGCTTCATCTGCAACAGTCACACATTAGCTCTCGCAACGAATTATAAGCTACTGTTTCCAATTTTCTTGTCTGTCCCCCAGGCATTTAACATTTAGCTCGCATAACTAATGTTAAGCTGGAGCAAACTAATTATTTTTAGCCCGCCCTTCTGCTTTGAAAAAGCTATCCAACGGGCTTATGCAAACGACCTCGTGTCTGTGTGTGTGTCTGTCTTTCTGTTCCACTAGAAGGAGATGTGCTAGAGACTTGAAATTTTCAGGGTATCTTAACGTTCACTACTAGACAACGAAACGTCCATTTGGCTCTATCTCTAACCGTTTAGGTGCTGGAGGGTCTATTTTTGGCGAAAATAAGCTAAAAATTGCTGAAGTGAACAAGAGGTTGTAGAAAAGGCCTAAAAACGGCAAAATAGGAAAGAAAATCCCCTCCACCCCCTTAAAAAAACGTTTTCTAAGCAGAAGGCCCTTGTAAAACGGTTTAATTTCTATGTAATTTATGAGATATTACTCAGTAATTAAAGTGTAATTAAGTGGCAGAAATTAAATAAGAATGTA
>NW_026267463.1:194172-197572 GCF_000697945.3 Frankliniella occidentalis
CTCTCTCTCTCTCTCTCTCTCTCTCTCTCTCTTTCCCTCTCTCCCCCCTCACTCACACGTCCCCATCTACTCCCTCCCACCCACTCCCATTACAGAATGCCCCGACATTCTCTTTCCCTCTCTCTCATTCTCTCTCGTTCCGACCAGAACCGCAGCACACGCTTGCGCCCTCTTCTCCCTTTCCCCTATTATTTCGCTCCTACATTTTAAATGCCGCTCGCTTAATCTCTTTGGCACGCTCTTTCCCCTATTTTCTGTATTTTTAAATTTGTCTCTAAGTGGATCCGTCGGAATCTCTATTAAGAGGCGCGGGTTGCGCGGCTCAAAAGTGCGGCTCAGGCGCCGAGGGCACGCGGGCCGCAGGTCGGGTCGCGGGGTTTTAGCAGTGGCAAAAAAAAGGCTCGCTTTGAGGATGCCCGTGCATTGTCGCTTGGTTTCACCCTGGGATTCGACCTCGGCACGCGGGGTGGGGCGAGAGATGGCACCCGCCGGCGACGACCGTACGAGCGTGTCCGCGGCGCGCTGTGGCCTGACGCGCAGCGAGAGTCCAGAGCACACCTCGTTAGAGCCGTGAGTGCCCGTAACAGCGGAAGTGCCTCACCCGGCGCGGTGGTGCCCGGCGGTGCGGCGCCGGCGAGACACGGGCGGGATGGTCTCCGCTCGCGGCGCGCAGGCTCGACCCGGCACAAATATATGGCCCCTTAGATTTATGCCCATAAATCGTCCTCATGATTCGACGTGTCCGGCCGGCTAGCGCTGGCCGATTGCCTCCGCCCGACCGACGCCGGGTGGTCGAGGGGACTCAGCTCACGACCGAGTCCGGGTGGTGGGGGGCTGAGCCTGCGAGCTTGCACGGCCGCGGCCCAACTGAACAGCCGTGAAGAGTGTGCTCGTATGGAGCAAGACACTGGAAACGCGAAATGTGTGAATGTCCCACACATTTAAATGTGTGAATGCCCATTCGTACATCAACGACACTTAGGGTGTGAATTTTCCTCTGAAATTCTTACGCCTGTGCCTACATGTGTACAAACGAATGCCGTTCACAGAGCTACGCACTTCTTGGGCTTCGGGTGCAGGTTGGGCAGTGCGTCCACCTGTGTGCGTGCCGCTATCGACCGCCCCGGCCGCTCTGCTCCCGTCCGGCTCCAGCTCCTGGCCGCGGGCCAAATGAAGCGCATGTCCCGCCAGCCCGGCACAGCCCGGCCGGCCTGCACGCCCGCGCTGCCCGCTACGTGCTGCAATCAGTGGCGTCAGCCGCCCCTCGCTAATGACACGTCCTCGCGTCAACTGAAACTTTGGTCGCCTTTCCTCACGGCGACATTCGGAAAGGGGATGGATGAACACGGATATAAATCCTGTAGGTTTCTTGTTGACTAGGCAATGTCTGAGCAGGCAATTTTAACTATCTGCATTTACGTTAGACCACGTCTCGCGTACCAGGCTCTACGACGTCTTACGAAATCACCGTACTGCCATAATAAATTACGATAAAATGATGGCAAAGGAAATCACAATATATTCGTAACAGTAGATTGTTCAGATAACCTTGTAGACGCGGTGCCTCGTCTCTTTCGCACCTCCCGTAGGGCGTGGCGCTGTGGGGTGGGGACCCCTCCCCTCTCCCCTCTCAAAGGCTGCGCGGCGAACCTCTGCGTGCTCAAAGAGGACACTGCCGCCAACCTTGTTCGACTAGTGTGCAGCGTACTTCGGTACCGGCGACTGCGCCTCGATGTCCAGAAAGTACTTCCGCTTTTCTCAGTTTCATTATTCACTCTGCAAATCACAGAAGCAGGGCGCCTGTGAAACCCAGGGTAGGCCTCCCAGCAATGCACGCGTGCACTGCATGCAAGATGTTGCCTACCTACCAGGCGCTATGAGAGCTTGCACTGGCTTAAGTGGGCAGTTTTGTAACGGGAATTGACGGACGTACTCTCTTTTGATAATTCTGAACGGTAACCGCCTGGCCCGCTGCAACGTCGAGAAACCACAAATTCAGACCCCCCTCCCCTCCCCCGGTTGACACAGGACCCCGTTTTCGTTTTATAGTGTTGTACCGGGAGAGAAGTTGTCAGAACATGCGAGGCACTATACAGAAGCCCGCATACCGGTGTCTTATTCTCTGACACACCCTTCACAACTGTGTTTTTTTTTTCTTTTAACGTCTGATCCCTCTAAAGAAAAGCACTGCATCGACAATCTGTGGTGCGACCTTCGTCTCTCTATATATCTCCACTTCGTAGCATAAATTCTCCTCGCTGATCTTGTTATTCGCCTCGGCCCTCTCGATATATTCGGAGGGCCGTGTGCGCGTGCGTGGGGGGCCTGGCCCAGCACTGCCAGGACCGGCACTGGCGTGTCTAAATCTCCCTATATCCGACTGATCTATCAGTCGAGTGCTGTGTTCGTGTTCACCCCCTCCCCCTCTCCCTTTTCCGCCCCCCTTCCCCCAAAACGCCGCCCCGGCGGGAGCGACGACAGTGGGTGAATCATGGCACAGCGGGGCAACAGGGCTTCTCTGGTCAGTTTGTTCTGAAGGAACTAGCCGTGCGTCATCCTGGACTGATTCTTCAGTTGTTATTGTGGTCACTGCCCACCCCCTCCCCCTCTCCCTTTCTCCGCTCTTGATCGGCTCATCGCATCAGCCCAATCTCGGCTCCGCGCCATCCTCGCCGCCGCTGTCTGCAGCGGCCGCTCCCAGACAAAAATAACACCCCAGGCCTTGCACCACTGCTCGATGGGCAGGACATGGCCAGAAAGTTAGCTCAGTCCGCTCAGTCTGAAGGTCGGGGTCTGCCGCCGCTGCGGTTTGCCGCACGACCTTTCAGAGCAGGACCGTCACGCGGCCGGCTGCTGTTTTCCATTTTCGAGTCTCCGCGCCGTTTTCGGTGCGCGCGCCAGGGAAGGGCTTCCTCCCGGCCGACTGTGATATCGCCGGCCGACGACGACGCCGACCTCGGTCTTCGCTCGTCACGTTGCCGATCACGCGAGGTCCACGCGGCGGTTCTTACCCCTTGCCGCTGGTCATGTGGTAGCGCTGCAGCATGACGTGCCACACCTCCCAGCAGATGACGGAGTAGGCGAACACCATGATGGCCGTGGGCACCACCAGGATCACGACCAGCGAGTACACGTCGTTGAAGCGCACCATGGCGATGCCGTCCTCGTCTAGGTTCCGGATGCACCAAAACACTTTCCGCTTCAGGATCAGGGTGAGGCTATCGTCGCCGACCTGCTTGTGGTCCTGGAAATGAGAAAGGCAGCCGTCAAATTATTCTTTTTTTTAGCAGATGATACCTTACAAACATTACTTAACTGAGACTAAACATAAGTAAACATAAGAATAATTAAGTAAGGTGTCATTGCTTTTACTCTCGGTAAGGACAGAGAAGCGAGAGCA
>NW_026267463.1:202082-206816 GCF_000697945.3 Frankliniella occidentalis
CCCCCTGCCCCCACCTCTCCCCTACTCCCATCTCCGGCTATTCCTTATTTCTCCCGCTTTCTTTTCGCCACCCTCCCCCTCCTCCCCCACCCATCAACCTCTACTTCCCGACCACCGCCACCAGCCCACCCTCTGGTATCTGCTCTGTGTTGGCTTCCCGCCCTGCCCTGTCGGCCCGCCGTGGTTTGCTAGTGCTTTCCTTGGCCCCTTGCCTCCCCCCTCCCCTACGTCCTGCACCCTGCCTGCGACAACCTTTATTCCTCGGAAACAGTTCTTAACGCCTTGTGGCGCCGTGGAAACCCGATGCTATGGTTTGTCTTCTTTTCCCTTGAGTTTGAAAAGCAGCGCCGCCGCGTTATTCCGTTATCCCGGCCCGGTGCTGCGTCTACCGTTGCCACGCCGTCGGAGTCTGTCAGGACGCCGTTTCCTTTCGGTGTTGTTTTTCGACCCTTCCAAACAAAGCTCGTGGTTCTTTTATGTATCGTTCGTATGCCCCCTAAAAGCAGATTGTGCCGAATACGATGCGCCATTAGTGCTATCCTCGCCATCCTCCCAATGTTGCCGTTCGCTTTGTTGTCTTTTTCCCCGCAAAGTTGAAAGGCGTTGACCATTTTCCCTTCCTCTGGGCCGTGGGGAGTGGGGTGAGAGGCCACGGCGTCAGGTTATGAGTGGGACGCCGGGGCGTGCTGGACCATATTTGGCCGGGCTGGAGGGCTCGAGATGGAGCCGGTGTCCTTTTTTCCTCCGGCCCTGGCTGGGCTGCTAGCTCCGCGCTGGCTGTTCTTGGGGGCCGCCGTGAAACTGCCTGCCTCCTAGACCACCCGCCCGCCTGCCTCTGCAGTAATATCTGGAATTCGTAATGCGAGGCGTGTTTGCTCAGTGCGATCTTGCGCCCCGCCCCGCCCCCGCCATCGACCCGTGATGACGAGACGAGTCATCCCGAGGGCGTGGCGATGCCACCCGCCTATGCCCGCCTTTGGTGCCGCCGCACCGACGACACTGAAAGTTTGGCGGCGCAGTATGGAGTTTTTTTTTTCTTTCGAGAGGCGCGGCAACGCGACTTGTAAACGCTCCGGCTCCGGCCGAGCGGCGAGGGAATTAGGTTGTCGAAAGGCGAGGCGATGCTGGAGAGTTTGAAAAATGAAAAAGAGGAGGCTGGGAGAAGTTTGACCTCGCACTCGGCGCCCTGTGGGCCCGTCGTCGACGTCGCCCTCGACCTCGACGTGGCCCCACCCGAATTCGGCGAAAATGTTGTATAACGTAATTCTTCCACGCCATCACCTGCGCCTGTTAGCGCACCCGTGCCACCTCCCTGTCGAATATATTTGCCAAAGATAGGGGACTCCCTCTTGCTCCCCTCCACCTCTTCCCCCTTCCCTCCTTCGCGTCCAACTCGGCTGTGTCGGCGGCTTGACGCGCCCCCCATATTTCATGGTCCGTTGGGTGTTTTGAATGTTGGAGCCCTGAAGGCGTCCTGAGGGAGGAAAAGGCAGACGAGAACGTGGAGTCGGGTTGGTAGGAGTTAGGGAAGGGAAATGGGGGGGGGGGGATGCTCCTGGCAGCAGTCCTGCCCGGTACCTGGACATTCCTCGTTGAATCTGCCAAGGGGTGGATATGGTTTGCACAAGCGTAGAAGAATAGTGTCCAGAGCTCAGCTGATGCACGGATTCCAACAGGAGCTCACATTGACATCCCGGGGAATACCACAGTACAGCTTGTGGGAGTATTCAGTACCGGAGTCAAAGTAGCTCTACATAATCAGTGGCGTGACCACAACAGGTGTCAACACGTCACTTATTTGAGTGTTGATGGAATTACTCTTTGGTGTACGGACAAGTACAGCTGTCGGCTTGTTGTTAAAACTGTAAGAAAGTGCATCAGAGTTGAAGCCGTTAAAGGAATTCTGGGTGCAGTCTGAGGTAGAGCGCTGCAGGTGGCCAACCTCAGCATCTCAGCATGGCATTGGTGCGGTGGCCACTGGCCTCAGCTCTTCCGCGTACGGTGCAGTGGCCGCCTGGGGGCGGCCTGGGGGCGGCCTGGGGGCGGCCTGGGGGCGGCGTGGGGGCGGTGCCAAACGAGATGTGTGCGGAGCAGTCGATACTGCCCTGCCGCCCTGGCGCGTCCCGGCCCTTTGAGCTCGGAGGCGCAGTGAGGTGGACAGAGGAAAAGACAGAGGGAGGGGGGGGGGGGGAGAATGAAATCAGGTGAGCTGCGCCCGAGGGGGCAACAACTTCCCATATTCACGGGTCATGAGAAAAGAAAAATCTTAAACATCTTAAGCATCGATTTAAGACTAAAGGTGTATTGAAATTGAAAGCATTGATGGACACTAATTTTGCCGTTGGCGCCGGTGCGCGCACAGGAATATGCCCCATCTCAGCCTCCAACTGGACGCTGCAGTTCTTTTAGGTGTGCAGGATTGTGCTGTTTCGGATGGGTCTGCAACTGTCAAAAAAAAGAAATTGCTAGTTACTCTTAAAAGAAATGCCGGTAGTAGTTGACCCGAGTTGACCTTTAAAATATTAAGACCTTAAGTCTTAAATCGACGTGTGGTTTTTTATGAAGTGACGATTTTCCCAAACCCCACATTGCACAGGTCTGCTCCCTTTGACGAAAGGTCCTTAATAAAGAAATACATCACGCAAAAAGTTTCATATACAAAGGCGACCGCATTTCCTTAACCGTAGGTTCGTTTCACACTTAAGAATTGTTAACGTTTTTTATATTAAAACTACCACATAATACGCTTAGCCATACGTCGTTGGTCATATGATAAACGGCTGCTGAACTGGTGACAATCTAATAATTAACTTTAACATCATACTGCGAGGTCCCGCTGCCACTTCCAGCGCTGTCCCAGCCGAAGTCCCCCTGGCCTGGCAGCCCGCCGGCGCTAACGGGGCTAACGCGCGGCCCGCCCTGTCCCCTCGTCACGTCCGGCCCGAGCCATGATGGCTCAGCCAGCCTTTTTGCCTTGACGGAATTGACATCGATGCGACGGCTGCGCTGTACGGTGTAATCACCGTTGAAAGCCTTCTGAGCAGGCACTGAATCTATGGATTTGTTTAAAATTAACACCCCTCTTAACTTGCGTTGACTTTTCACTGATAAACCAAGTGTGCAATTGCTTCCTTGTAAGTGTGCAACTACAAGTTGAGTACTCGCGAGTGTTGAACGCACTTGCAACACTGAAAACTCCGTAATGATCGATGATCATCGATGATCATGTCGATCACTAGATGATAACGCGGTGCACATTTCAGTTTTTGTGGAATATTTTCTAAACGAGCCCTGAAATTTTATTTTGTAAAGCGCCATTGAATTCCCCTTTTGTTGCATCGTTCCTACTACCCTACACTGTTAGAAAAACTCCTAGGATTTCACGGAGGAACACTCGTGAAAAGTATTGCCAAAGTCCTTTGGGATTTCCCAAAGAACTCTGTAGATTTCACGTTTCGAGTTTAGCTTTGAAACATATGGACGAATGAAAACTTCCACCTTTAACAATTGTTAAGGACGGAGTCCTCTGGTAATTTCTAATAGTGGTGGAAAGTGAATCTTCGGTAAATCCCACGAAATTATTAACAGTGTATAAACATTTTAATTCACATGAATGGTCGTACCACTAACTGTAAAACTGATAAAGTCCTGTATGGAGAAATTTCTACACACTGCCAAATTGAAAAATTCTCCAGCGTAGCACGCCGACATAAATCAGTCAGCTGTTAGTAAAAATGTTCATAACATTTTTGCAAGTACTGTAAGAGTAAACGTCCGCGACAGCTTTGATACGGTAATAAAAGCGAACACATCCGCCACGGGCGTAAAAGGAGGGGGTAAACAACGGCACGGGTGTAAACACCGATCTACGTCACATTTTTACTTGCGCTAAAAAAAGGCCGGTGGTGGCCTCTAAAAGTTAAGATATATGTACTGTAGTATCGGCCACTGCAGCGGCGCAGGCGGTGAACGGCGAGTCGCAGGGGTTGTGTTGTGTGTAGGGGCGGGGGAGGGGGGAGGGTGTCGTCTTGCTCAATATGTTTTGCATGGACCCTTTGGGCGATAGCGCGGACGTTACAAGTTTTTCTCATCTCCCTTCCTTTATTTATTTTCCTCCCGTCCCCCATTTTTCTCGTTCCGAAGCGCCCCGGAGGCGCGCTCTCGTTGGGGCTTTAATGGCGCGCGACCGCTGCGGCGCGACCGTCAGGCGGTGTCGGCCAGCACTTCATTCTCTATTTTTCTTGGCGTAGGGTCAGGTCGGGTAATAAATGCACACCTCACAAGTGGGTAATAAATGCACACTGGATTTTAAAATATTTCCCTCTAGTTTGACGGCAACATCTATATACCAAATGAAACGTCATAGTTTCTTCTATCCAAAGGAATAATTCGTTTTTAAGTAGAAAATGCCTGTCATGTTCAAAATAACCTGTAAGTCAGACCTCAAAATCTAGCTCTCAAAACTTTCCCACCGCGAGGTAAAAAGTTCTACCAAAAGCTCATTAAAAGTCTTTCTTCGCGACGAACTCTATGTGCAAGTTACAGCTGAAAGTCCCCCGAATCTAATGGTGTAATCGGAATTTTCAAGTTGTAAGTCGTCTTTTTACTAGAAGCGTTTGAATGAAACGTCTAATAAATGCACACCCCTGAGGGTAAAAAATGCACACCGTGCGGGGAATAAATGCACAGCCTGAAGCACCTCGGGTAGCGCACGCCTAAAAGAAAAGAGACACT
>NW_026267463.1:214998-218420 GCF_000697945.3 Frankliniella occidentalis
GGAATGGGGGGCGGCAGGGGGGGCTTACCAGGCCCGCTGTGCGCCCCTCCGCACCTCCCCCGCCGCGCGTAGGCGAAATAGGCCAGTAGGGTTGGCTTATGGTCACACGAGGGGGAGGGCTCGCTGGGCCCCGCCCCGCCGGACCTCGACGCGCCACGCGAGCCCTCGCGGCGGTCGGGCTCGTCCGGGAGGAGACCGCTGCTGCTGTAAGACGACTGCCACCGCCACCGCTGCTCCCAGCTGCTGGCTGCTCCCCTTCGAAAATCGACCACCCCCTTCAGGGAGGGGGGGGGGGGCGTGGCGGGGCATTGGAGAGGGGCGTATATGGGGCCGGCCGGTGCACCTTTCCATGATTTTGCGTAGGCGATAGGCCCAGGGAGGCCTTACGTGTGAGCTGGGCCTGCTGGTCGGCTAGGGCCGCAGCAGCTCCCTCCCGCAGCCTCTCGCTCCTTTTTGCTAGTAATACCATCTCTGAAACAGAGATGCACAGACTTTACGAATAGCAATCTCTTGTGTTAACCTGCCTTATGCGTTGTGTTTGGTATACGACCAACAAGTAGGTTAGGGTTGCCCAAAAAAACACATTTTTTGATTTTTGTGTGGGCATGTTGGCCAGAGGGTACAATTTGGTGTATAGATACACCATGATTTTTATTATGAAAATGGAACAATATTTGACCCTGCCGAAACGAGCTCAAACTTTAACATTACTTTCTTATGGGGAATTCTACTAAAAACTACAATTTGGGCCTGGACCTCAAAATATTACCTGTAGATGAAAAGTGTTGTAAAAATCGTGATCTACGCGAGAAACCGAGTCAAACGACATGCAACTTGCCAGTATCCGCCATCGCATTTCGTAAAAATTATTCGTGAAATAATCACTTTTTTGAGAAAAAAATAGCACAAAAAGTGTCCGTAACGCTGCAAAGAACTAGTTCATGACCTTGCAAACTATTTCCTTGCAACTCACGAAGAAAATAGTTTAAAATGCAAAGAATATTGTTTTGAATGCAAACTTCCTTACAATGCTTCAAAATTCTTTGCAAGAATTTTGCAGCGCAAATATGATGAAATTGGCTTTTTGGAACACGATAGCGTTGAGGCCTTGCGGAAACTATAGCCCGCACTGTGGGCCGGGGGGAGACCGGCAGATGGCTCTGGGTGGTCCTCCTGCGCGCGCGTTTATGTGTGTGTGTGTGTGTGTGTGCACGGAGAGTAAGTGTGTGAGTGTCCTTGTCCCTGCTGCCTCACAGGGGCCTATAGGCCCAGCTGTTCGCAATACTCTAGAAGCTTGTTGGGTGGCAGATTGTGGTGGGCTCCCTCTGCGCGTGGTTTCGGACCAGAGAGAGGGACGGGTGGCAGCCCGGAGGCGCTGCAGCAGCAGAACTCGGCACGCTGACAAGGGGCTGTCAGCTTTTATTAGCGGACCGGAAAACAAAAGAGCGCCAGGCGTGTGTGGATGTGTAACTTCTTCTGAGGAAGTAAGTGACTGAACGTAAGTAACGACGTGAGTGATAAATCTGCAGCCCGACACGAAAACAAAGGGAAAAAAGAAAAAAAAAAAAGAAAAACTCTGTTGTGAAGATCAGCCCTGTTTGATGGGCTTAATTTAATGGCTGGAATCGAAAATCCGAAAGGTACCTACTTCAAGAGGTTGTTTGTCACAAGCGGACACTTGCAATAAACCGTGAGGTGGACTTTGCAGGAGAATACTCTCCTCGTTTAAACTAAGTACACTGAGAGTTTATAAGACTGCATAGTGACTTTTGGGTTTCGCTGCCAGTCCGACGACTCTGCGCCCGATCGCTGCAGAACAGAGTTGTCCGCGAAGCGGAGCAAGCTGGAAACTCCTTTTGGCGGAAGGGTGGGCCTGCTTGTTTATCTTCCGTGGGATTTCTTGGCTCCAGCAGGATACACGTCATCAGAGGGTGTGGGTGTATGATGGATTTTTTTTCTGCGACAGGACATGATGAAGGGTTCGGCCTTGGCAGGGAGGCACACTATCGACAGGAGCGGGTGGAGGGGGGGGGGGAGATGTAACCGGAAATGAAATTGAGAACTTGAAGACCAGGGGACACGTAGAACATAAAACCATTTCTGTTTTCAGGATTGAGAAAGTCTTTTTTAAACTTTAAACATAAATTTGCTCCCGTAATTTGCTAGGAAGAACGAGCAATGTTCTTCGTGCAGAATACAGTAATTTTTGTGTCGCCTGGGACTTGCAACGCGCTGGTGCGGTTGACTCTCGTTAACTGTCACCGCGACAGATAGTGAGGGCACTGTGCGTTCGGATTTTAGAAATGTGTGTTTTCATGAACAAGATGCCGTATCTGACAAAGAGAAATCAATCAAGAATCGATCTTGAAAGCAGTTGAAACAAATTTAGGGTTAGGCTGTACTTTTCTCCTATATTAAGAAGTGATTTCTACGGTTTAAGAAAACACTACGGTAAAAAAAAACTGTGTACGCGTAGTATCGCCTATCACCATATCATTTGAAAGACAACTTTCCTTGTATTTCTTTTTAGGTAAAAATAGTGTTGAAGCAACGCATTTCGCCTTGTTTCAAGACTACCATTTTATAGGTGCTCCCCACGGTAACTACCACGATACTCCACCATGGCGTGCGAGTCGCTTGCCCCGAGCTGTGCCAAGAAACCACACAGTTACAACCTTACGAAGCATAAAATGCAAAATTCTGCGTAGGTACGAAGCAAATGCTTTGCAGTTAAGAATCAGATGCTTCGTTTCTTCGAAGGATTTCGCATTTTGCTTATTCGTAAGGTTTTAACAGTGCAGGCAGCACCCCCAACGGGCCGGTCGTTTCTTGCCTCGCTCTGATCACAACATTCATCGTGTGTTTCGCTTGTACTTTTCCTTTAACTGTAAATCCTGGAGGGAGGGGCGTCGACAGGACGATTTTTCAGGGGGGGCACACGTTTCGAAGTTATGAAAGTTGCCTATCTACTAGGGGCCATTATCTTCATTAATTCTCATTATTTAAAATTTGGATATTGCATTATATTGAACCGACCGCAAATAACAAGAAGATTGGAAGGGCAGTCCGCTTAATGTGCAACTAACCACTAACCAACCTTTTGTAATGGTGGGTTCGGTTGTGTCGCCTGCAAAAGATGACATATGTAACTGCAAAATTCGCGAGCGAAGCGAGCCAAAAGAAATTTTCATTCAAACTCTGAATTTTACGTCAGTTATTGAGTGGAGTGGGTCGATTTAGTGTATTAACTATATTGATAGGGGCTTGCAGCATTCCTTGTATATGCTACATTGAATTCAGTCCAGTCTAGCTAAAGGGAGAAAAAGCATAACATGTTCTGTTAACTCGCAAGCAAAGCGAGCGAGAAGCCAGAGCCGAACTATTCTATTTTACACCTTAGGATCGATTTTAGAAGGGTTTTA
>NW_026267463.1:218470-220296 GCF_000697945.3 Frankliniella occidentalis
TGTGCAACTTTTACCCGCCGCTGTGCATTTATTAGCCACGTGGAGGGTAAAAAATGCACAGTGTTTTTCCCTTATTGTCGCTAAAGTATAGACTTTTTTGGCGTTGTTACACTTCCAAATTGTGCTTTGACTGTTTCTTCACCTTTCTGAACATGCGACAACTTCACATGCACCATAGTATAGCTCTAAACGAGAAAGATTTGTTTTTGTGCATTTATTACCCGACCTGACCCTATTTCTGAAACCCTGCCTCTTTTATAACGACCAGATTAAAACTTTGGCTGCCCGTTGCTTTCTTGCTTGGTTGCCTCTTGCTTGGGTGACGAAAAAATTACGAGTGCAGACGCCTGTTCGCACGACCGTGAAACTGAGATACTTGGCGTTAGGCAATTAGGCAGTCCAAGTCGGCCCCCAGCCGCGAGTCCTTTGCGCAACGAGAAACAACCGCGCGTTGATACGTGTGTGAGCCCACGGTGACGTGTGTCGGGGCTCCAAAGGACACAAATTTTACCACCGGGATGTCATTTTGAAGAGTTGCCGCACTAGTGTCCATCAAATATCTGAAATACACTTGGAAATACAACATTGAATCAATTTTGGGGTCATTTTCGTGTGGAAAACTTCATCTGGCGACTAAACGGTTAGAGATAGAGCCAAACGGACAAGATTTTGGTGCTCCGGGATCTACTCTGATGAGTCACGTCTGAGAAAGGTGTAAAATAAATAATTTTTTAAAAGTAACATTTTGGGTTTTTCGTTTTTTTTTTGACAGGTCAATTTTTAAGCTAGAGGGCTCAAAATCAAAATGGTTCTTGCTTTTTATGCTAGAAAGCTACGCTAAAAATTTCAGGTACCTAGCTCAAAACGTTCTTTAGTTATCGTGCTTTGAGTGAGGGAAGTGCACGTTAGTGTTGTAACGGGCTTCACTATTGCTTGGCCAAGCCTAGGAGTATCTCAAACCTCATTATTTCCTTTTACTCGCGAGCAAACGTTAAACTATGTAAGCAAAAGGTTTTTAGAGGATATTACATGGCCCAGTTTAAGCAAAGGTAATGTTTTGTGTAAACGTTGGACCTGCTCCTTGCAGGTTTTGCACTGGCATAATGCGAAGTTCGCCCTGCAAAGAAAGACAATTTCGAGAGGAACTTTCCATTAGTTTGTTCTGCTGCCGTCGCTTCCCTCACCTCCGCGCCACCATGGCCCCCATTATCAGCAGGAGCAGCAGCTTCTGCAGGCTCTATCCCCTGTTTTCAATCAACATTATAGAAAGTGTAAAATACTTCCTCCCCCTCTCTCTGCTAGCTACTTCCTCTGTTATTCCTCCAGTTTTTGCCCCCCTCCCTCCCCCCAAGGCCATAGGCTAATTTGCTATGATCCCAGTTCCGCACTTCCAGGAGGGCACTCACCGCCTTGAGTAAGACGTCATTATTTTCTCGTCCCTGGCCGGCTCTGCCCCCCGGTCCCGTCGGCACCGGCACCACAAGTCCGCCGTCTTCCTGTAGACGAGCAACAAGCCTTATCAATAATGGCCTCTATTCCATTCCACGCCGCAGCAGCAGGGTGCCAAAGTTGGGCCGGAGAGGGCTTTGGCGTTGCCAAATTTCCGTCTCCAGTTATGTTGTTGCGCCCCCTCCCCTCCCTTTTCCGCGCTGCAGGGCAGACCAGGGGGCACGGAGGGTTGAAGAGGTAGCGGGAGAGGGGAAGGGGGTGAGGGAAGGTCGGGAGGGAACGGGCGGGGAGCATGATTTGGAAAGCAATGAGGGAGGACGCGCGCGCGCGACGCGCAGCGGCGCTCTTTTACCCTCGCCTCCCCCCCCCCCTTCCCC
>NW_026267463.1:220446-222058 GCF_000697945.3 Frankliniella occidentalis
CCCCCTACCCCCTCCTGCCCCCAGAGCCGCCTGGCTGCGCATGGAGGCTGTGCGCGGGGTCCGGGGGGGTGGCTATGGCAGCTGCTCGTCTTTGAACCCGCTTTGATGAGACGGCGCCGTCCTCAGCACATGTGGAAATATAATTACGGACAGGAGGGGGGATGGGAGGAGAAGGGACAGTGTTGCCAGTACGGCCGCGTAAATGTTGGAAAAGAGAGCGGATATTTGAATATTGTTTCGTTGCTTTCACTGATTTACTTTTTCCATCCCGACGCGCGCGCTAGGGCAGGGTGATCACGACGCGGTGTACATATTCGTAACAAACAAACACACACGCGCACACACGCACACACGCGCGCGCACGAGCGCGAGGGTGCTCGTGGACAGTGTATTGAATTCTCCAGGAAAAAAGAAAATCGAATCTGTTAATTTGTGTCGTCATCTGGACAGGCAGATATATCGCACGATTGCGTATAGCAGATAATAGGATGTGTTGATGAGTTGGGCTTAAAACGATAGCTACAAACTTTTTTCTGTGGTTCTGCTCACGTTCCGGTTCGTTATTCCGCCTATCATGGTGGTTTCGAGCGAGAGAGAGAGCAACGAGTAAGCCTCTTCTTCTCACACTACAATGGAGGGGGTCAGCTCCATTACAGTGATTTTGTCAAGTCATGTGAAAATGTTGGGGAATGCGTTTTAAGACACGCGCGCTCGCGTCTGGCCGCCTGGGCCGCGCTACTTCCGGCCGGGGATGGCTGACTGCCTGGCTGACAGTCGCGGTGGATCTTTCTCCCCCAGGCTCCAGTCATGCGTGAGGCCGCGAGGGCCGCGCGGGGATGGCGGCGCGCTGCCGCCGGCCCCGCCGTGGCTGTCAGCGTGACGCCCGCCTCGTGATCTCCTGAGCCTCGGCTGCTGAAGCGGAAGAGGAGAGCGGGGCGAGAGGACGCAGAGGAGAGCGGAGAGGAGAGCCTGCTATGCGCCAGGCCACCGTCGCCCTGGTCGTCGCCCTGGTCGCGGCCGCCTCGACTCTACCGCACCAGTCATGGCGCCAGCCCTCGGGCAGCGGGTCGCCGCTGGGCGTGGGGCGCGGGGGCGCCCACCGCGGCGCGCTGCAGGACGAGGAGACCGCCGCGCCCGCCCCTCCGAGGAACCTGACGATCGGCCTGCTCGTGCCGCACACCAACTTCGGCGTGCGCGAGTACATCCGTGCCGTGAACCAGGCCGTGGGCGGGCTGTCGCGCGCGCGCGGTATGTCCCGCCGCTTCGACTTCATGCGCAAGTACAACTTCACGGCCGCAAACGTGCACTCGACGCTCATGATGCTCACGCCGTCGCCTAAAGGTGAGTGAGTGGCTGTTATCGCATCTGTCGCTTTACCGACCCCTGCTCGTGTGTTCTTGTGTGAGGGTGGGGTGGTGGTTTAACATTGACCCTACTCCAGCCTCGTCATGTGAATTATCATGCCTGTTTACAGCGTGTGTCGCCGGTCCCGGCCCGGTTTCGCCCACCCGCCCAATCCGGTTGGCGGGGGCGGGTGGCGCTCGGGGTCTAGTCAAACACGACCCCGTCTCTCTCTCTCTCTCTCTCTCTCTCTCTCTCTCTCTCTCTCTCT
>NW_026267463.1:230958-231471 GCF_000697945.3 Frankliniella occidentalis
CCCCCCTCCCCAACGTGCTTCCCTGTCTCCAGGCGGCCCGGCCTGAGGCCCGGCTGAGCACAGCCGTCTTTGTTTGTTGCGGCTTGTCCCCCTGCGCGCTGCTGCGGTCGACCTGAGCCACTGGGTGGCGGTTGGGGTGGCGACGGCGGCGGTTGGCAGCGGCGTGCTCGGGGGCCCCGAGATGGAATTCTCATTAAAAGTGTGCCGCATTTCCGACCAACGAATATGCATACATATGGTTTAAATACTATGGGGAGACATCTCTAAAGACAGAGCCAGCTGCAACTCTCTTTTGATTTGTGGGCTATTCGCGGAAATGAACCGCCCGCGATCTCCGAGATTCACTGACGCGTGCTCTCCCTAATATGTATGCCAGACCACGTCACGTGTAACAGGCTTCGCGAAATGTCACGAAACACTGCGACGCGCCTCGCTGCATCTTACGTACGTACGTCTTCGTTGAGATAGGGACCGTTCATATACTACGTAGTTCATTTTTGGCCATTTTTTGAC